>NC_044989.1:95207589-95507589 GCF_008728515.1 Papio anubis
CGCATCCTGAACCGTGTAGTGCCCTTTTTATGGCTAATTTATGGCCCGTGTTTACATTTGTGCCAGGACTCAGGCTTTCCCACTGATCAAGGTTTGAAATATGTGGCCATAAACTCTATTTTTGTATTGGTCCACAAGATGAGAAGGAACGTATCATGTTTTCCCCAACACTGCTCTTTGTGACGTTCGTATTCATAGCTGACTGTGATCATGTCTAAAAGCAGTACCAGCATTAACCTCCCTGGAATCAGGCATTCAATTTAATGTGCTACCAGAAGACTTCTCTGTATAGTTTATTCGTTAATTGTATTTCTAGTTAAAAGTGTAACAGGCATTTATAAAGAAATTGAACACTTTTAAATTTCATATCATCGTTAATGCATGAAAATTTATTTTCTTCATAAACTCGTTTTCTCATTCACTATCCTTATGAGCTTACTGATTTAAAAATCAAACCACCAACATTTAAAAATTTCTCTATATAGCCACAGGTAGAAAATCATTAAGAAAAACTGCAAACTGTATTGTAGAGGACAGAACTAACTGGGCCGAACAGGATTGCATTTATTGTCACCATCTTATATTCTGATACATGCAGAATTGTTCATTTACTGTAATTTAGATTTTTGATTTTATAGAATTTTAAATTGTTCCGGGTTCTCGCCAGTCACTCTAACGTAATGTGTATTAAATTCTGTTTCAGCGCAATCCTAGCTTGCCAAAATACAAACTAAAATAATTTAGTTTGGTGCTGTTGCTCTCCTGATTGGCTCATTTGAATTCCGATTTTGTTATTTGGAATTTAAATCAGGGCAGAGCCTTGAATCCAAGAAAATTCCAAAAGTGAGTAAAGATCAGTGATGAGAACTGTACTAATGAAAAAGGATTAAGAAAACCCTTTTTTATTTAACAATGTAATGTAACTCTGCACATACCTCCTTTATTTATCCCAAGCCCATAGATTTTTTGCAATAGCATTATACAACAGTTTTGGTAAAACAGCTTGGGAAGGGGAGGACTCTTTTTGCCAATAAGAACGTGAGGCCTCTTGGAGATTAGTGGCATACAGTGCACTATATGATGTATAGGGGAAATCACATGTGCTGTATTTTCCTCTAGGAGTTTCAAAGTTCACATTAATATATGGAGCTTAGCAGGTGTTCGTCAACAAACTTTGTCTTTCTCTTTTTTCCGTTCCCTTGTTTCCTCCCTCCCTTCCTTCCTGTTTTCCTCCCACAATTTTTTTTTTCTTTTTCCATTTTTTTTTTTTTTTGGCACTGCATCCATTAAAAGGGGAACAATTGCTTCACAGAACTCAAGTTAGGAAATGCCAACTTGAGTGCAAGGGTGGAGAAGTGTTTTCCTTTCTCTAGGAAAATGTAACAATTAATGAACTCTCTAAATGTTTTCCCAGCACCCTGAGAAAAGGTGGATCTTCCACTATGCTACAAGCAATATTTCTTGTGGTATAAAATGACCCCTGACTGGCAAATTGCAGTTGAATAATGAACATCTTATGGGAAATCACGGCTTTGCACTTCCCTGCTGCTGTTGACTGCTGCCGTTGGGCATGTCTCTTGCGGAGACGCTGTTAGTTGGGTGTATAGAATTGTTACCAAAGGTTTTGGTTCTTGTGGCTCATGAACCTTCTAAGCTTGGGAAATCTTTGCACTCTGTCCGTGTGAGCCTTTTCCTTCACAAGTGAGCCCTCGCTTGGCAAGCCAGAGAAAACAGCGTCCAGATGACTGAGAAGATTCTTGTGATGACAACTACCACTGAAGAGGTGGCCTCAGGACTGATGTCCTCATGAATGAGCTCAGATTCCTGTCCTGTATCCCTCAGAGCGGAGAGGGGACAATTGTTGCCAGTAATAGTCTTGGGAGTCCCAAGGGTTTGTTAAACTCAAAAGGCCCCACTGGGTGCTACAGCTGGACTAAAAACCTGACCATCTTATCAACATGAAGAAATGAATTTCAATTCTGACAGCAAAGGAGTTTTTTCAAAGAAAATATTTTTCCAAATCACTTTGGACTGAGTCCGTATTAATATTTTGGACTCTTTCTACTAACCTATCTCTCTGTTCTGTGATCAGCCTTGATTTTTACAACAATGCTAGGCAAGGATGTTTTCATGTCCTGGTTGGGTCATTTAACCTCCATCAGCCTTCTTCGTGTTGATGCCTTTTTTGATTCTTTGACTACATCCTGCATTCATAGAGAAGGCCTTTAATGAATGGCTTATTTTGATGGTATGAGATATGCAGAGTCAGTTCTTTGACATATCCTGCTATTTTATGAGTAAATTCAACAGCTATAACATGAAAAATGAAGATTTGCATGGGACTGGTGAAAAATGCCACTTGAGCTCCTGTATTGTGAGTTGGAAAATAGAACTTTTTCTTGATGAATTTGGGCGGCATATTACGGAACCTTCAAGAGATATATTCTCTAGGCCTGTGGGAGGGAGTAGCAGAAATTTCAAGGCCTCACCTTGAGTCACTTCAAGTTGCGTATCTCTCATCCAAAATGCTTTGGACCAGAAGGGTTTCCAATTTGGGGATTTTTTTTTTTTTTGATTTGAGAATATTTGCATATAAAGCATGAGATATTTTGGGGATGGGACCCAAGTCTAAACATGAAATTTGTTTATGTTTTAAATACACTTTCTATGCATAGCCTGAAGGTAATTTTATATAATTTTAAAAATAATTTTGTGCACAAAACCAAGTTCTTGTACATTAAGCCATCAGAAAGCAAAGGTGTCACTATCTCAGCCATATATGTGGACCATCTGTGGTTGTTTATCACCACCATCCTTCTTGGCTCTGGATTTACATGCTACCAATAAGTAATCATTTTCTTTTCTTTTTTTTTTTTTTTGAGATGGAGTCTTGCTCTGTCGCCCAGGCTGGAGTGCAGTGGCACGATCTCCGCTTACTGCAAGCTCTGCTGCCTCCTGGGTTCATGCCATTCTCCTGCCTCAGCCTCCCTAGAAGCTGGGACTACAGGCGCCTGCCACCATGCCCGGCTAATTTTTTTTTTTTTTTTTGTATTTTCAATAGAGACGGGGTTTCACCGTGTTAGCCAGGATAGTCTCAATCTCCTGACCTCGTGATCCGCCCGCCTCGGCCTCCCACAGTGCTGGGATTACAGGCGTGAGCCACCGCGCCCGGCCAGCAATCATTTTCTTCTACTTATCCACATGTAAGTACTTAACAGTAAATAATATGCCAGAAAATAAAATAGTAAAAGCTAACGGGTCCAGGGTAACTAAGAAGCACAATAGCCTCATGGGACACCTGTATCCGCTGTTAACCCCGGTAGCTTTCAGTTTCCACCTATGGTGCTTTGGTTTGATTAAAAGGTTACTGTAAGCTGAATTTTTTCTTAGGTAAGAAGAAACATTGGAAGTGGTGGACGGACCCAGGAAATGGGTCTTCTAGGGATGAGGAGGCACCCTCCTCATGAGGATGCTGGATAAACAGTATGTTGTGTGCCTGTGTGTTGACTGTGACCCATCACCTGAGGGGAAGTGTCAACTTTTCTACTTGTGGTATCATGGCAGCACTCAAAAGGTTTGGATTTGGGAGCATTTGGAATTTTGAGTTTTCTGATTAGGGATGCTCAAATTGTACTGTCTCATCTCTCCAGAAAATACAGAATCTTAAACCCTCACCAACATCGGATTTTCCTTTCTCACAAAATAGAGAGGCAATTTCAAGTGTTTCAAGACAAGAAGCTGTACACAGAAATTCTGGGCAGAAGACATGGAGATATGATATGAATTTGACTAGTTCCCCTAAAGAAAACAAATCATGTAACAAGACACAAAAGACTTCATGAAAGAATAGTCTAGGTTCAGTGAGATTGCGCCCATTCCCTTAGGTGCCTCAAGCCTTTTAACACCCTCATTTAAGAAAGATTAGAGTTTGTGCAAATGCAGGACACTATTGAATAAATGACCTGTAATAAATCTCCATGTCACCCTCCGTTTTGCTGTCAGGAGTTTTATTGATATCCAATCATCATGCTTCTCCAAAATAATATTTACTGAACATTTCCAGTGTTGTAAGAATTCACGAATTATCCTCCAATAGCCACAGAGCTGAATTTTTGATGCCTTGGATTTTTGAACTAGTTTATTACATGCCTGTTTGTTATGTAAATTATGAAAGCATATATAAACAAAAGTCTAAACATTTTGCGTGACATACTAAGCTGAAATTCTTTCAGAGCTTGCTTCATCATAAAACCTTCCATGTGGCTCAGGAGCAAGTCAATTAATCTTACTATTAAATCCAGACTTGAGATCAGCTCAGGTTTTGTACATTTGCTCTCCCAAGTGAAATATGCACAAGGCTCTTTAATTGCTGTTGACAACAGTTTCTTAAGGAACTGGAAAAAAGCAAAAATATATTCACGATGGCATTAATAACTATAAAATAACTCTGTATTTATAGCTTTGCCAGGAAGGCAAATAAAATATATTTTTACCAGAAGGATTATTATTTGGGTACAATTTCAAGACATTTTGGTTCTGCCCCACATCAGCCTGACTCCTGTTATTGAAGTGTATTGCTCTTCCCAAGGGTTTTACATTCTTTCAGTTTTAAACCAGGCTTCTTGTCTTAAGGTATAATATTCTAAAAAAGGTGGGGAGGGTGAAGAAATAGAAACCCTTGGAGTTCCTATATTAATAACCGGTATTCTATATTTTCTGAAAAAGTCTCTCATTCTATGTTTTTGTTACTGCTATTAATTACACTGATATGTCTGTGTTCCCCCCACCAATTTGTTATAATCTGTATTCAGCACTATCTCTGACTCTGTGGATGGAAAGATGTAATTGCATAGACGAATTAGTTATTTAACAAAACAACTAAAAGTCATGCCTGATTTACTTTCAATCCTCATCCTTTTCCCTTTGAGGAATATCAACTCATGTATTTCCAAGTTTCCGGAAATGAAGTGGAAGATACGATAATATGATTTACCAGTGTGCATCAGCTTACCAACTTAAAATTCTAAAAATTACTGGCGATTACGATCATGTGTACTATACTTTTTTTTTTTTTTTTTAAATTAGACAGAGTCTCACTCTGTCGCCCAGGCTGGAGTGCAATGGTGCCATCTTGGCTCACTGCAGCCTCTGTCTCTTGGGTTCAAGCTATTCTCCCACCTCAGCCTACCAAGTAGCTGGAATTACAGGCGTGCGCCACAATATCAAGCTAGTCTCTGTATTTTTAGTAGAGACAGGGTTTCACCATGTTGGCCAGGCTATTCTTGAACCCCTGACCTCAGGTGGTCTGCCCACCTTGGCCTCCCAAAGTGCTAGGATTACAGGCGTGAGCCACCGCGCCTGGCCTCATGCATACTGTACTTTTAACTATGCTTCATTGTTTCAAAAAAAATCTGGTTTTATCCTTATTCAATATGTTTTCTAATCATCAGCTCTGTCCTTTTTCCCCAGGAAGCCATTGTCACTTCCATCCTGTCCTAATTTCATGCTCATGGGTATCCTGTGGCAGTTCTCTCTTCCCCTCTTTCCTGGCCTCTTGTGTTCCTTTGCCATTTCCATCCCGTGTATTACTGAAGCCAGTGATGACATAAATCGTGGCTTCTATTGGAGATATTTTTATTTTCCATTGCCTTAGCCCTAAATGAATTGTTTTATCACTTTTTAAGAATTCATGAACTAATATATCATTCAATGGTCAATATTTATTACATTTTATTTTTGAGCTCAGTACTTTGCTAGAATGTTACAAGTGTATAACAATATTTTATCTTCCCTATTCTATTTACTTTTATAAATCCTGGTGCTATTTGTTATTTTTGTATATTATAAGTGCCTACAATTTTATAGGTTATATACTAAAATATAGTGGTATACACTTCACCCTTAATTCTAAGCTTTACGGCCTTCTAAATCTTCTAAGTTTTTATTTCTACATGTGCAGTTACTGCTATTAAAGACACGCTCCATTCTCTTTTGTTTACCGGCCATATTCAAAATATCATTTTCTCTCATTTCTACCTGTATGTGAACTTTGGTCTTTGACCATTAATCATCTTCTGTCTGGAACTTCTAAAACACTTCTTTTTTGACAATGTTTTTGCTTTACGATTTGATTCCATGTCCAATTATCCTCTTCTAATTGTTCCTATACTTCTACTGATGTCACACTTGAAACGGAATTGGAAGAATTAGGCAAGAAATAACATGTGTGCATGTGTGTGTGTATCTGTGCAAGTGTGAGAGAGTGGAAACTAATGTCAGTGTGCTCGGATTTGGCCAATGTTAGCCATTCCCTAGAGACTCCAGATGTGTGTATGTGTGTGTCTGTGGTTTAGTCAAAATGTTTGCATTTATACACAATTTAATTTAAGAAGTATTTATTGAGAATAGACTATGCATATGCTAAGAATTCTATTAGGCACACCCTGGGATAACCATTTAAATCCTATTACTGCTTTGTAATAGGGAACAACTTCGCAAATGTGTAAAATAGATTTCCAAAGGAACCTCTGTGAACCTTCAAATGCATTTGGGTATTTAATGATGTATGATGGTAAAATTCATGTACAATTGGTCCTTTTAGCCATTTTAAGTGGAAAATTCGGGAGCATTAATGACATTTATAATGTTGTACCTCCGTTACCACTATTCCCAAAACTTTTTCATCATCTCCAACAAAATCTCCGTACACGTTACATAAAAGTTTCTATCTTTTTACTAATAATGTCATTTTGCATATATAATTTCCTGATCTTTTCTTATTTGTTTGTCCATGTTTTCAATTAGCTCTTCAATAACATTTAGTAAGTCTCATATCTGGGCTTCCTCAGGGATGGTTTCTGTAATTTATCGGAATAATAAATAACAATTTATTGTGTTTCTTTGAATGAACTATGGTTGTGTTTCTTTGTATGTTTTCTGATATTTTGTTGAAACCTGGACTTTTGAATATTATAATGTAGTAACCTTGTAAATCATATACTCTCCCTTCCTTTGGTTTTCCTATTTTTTTCTGATTGTTGACAGCAGTAGTAGTTCACACATTTAGTGACTTTCACAAATTATTTTTGCAAAGATTGTGCTCTTTGTCATGTGCAGTCACTGTAATCTCTGTTCCCTAACCTGTGTTCAGCTAGTTCTAGCAGATTTACTTGAACAGGAGAGATACAGAGAGAGAAATAAAGAGAGAGAGAGAGATGGAGAGAGCACAAAACAGAACACACACACAACAAACAAACAAACAAACAAACAAACAAACAAACATCACTCTCAATCTTTGTAGATCATCCCTGTGCTGGAGAATTATTTCAACGCTTAGGAGTTGTGCATTGAGCTGAGGGATGAGTGTGATCTGAAAGCTGAGGTTCTTCTCAGGACATCTCTGAGCATGTATATGACTTTCTAAAGTTTCTCTTATACAACCTGCTTTTGAATGCACAAATTTTTCAAAGAAACTCTACCTCACTATTCCTTCAGGGCCTTGTGTGGCCTATTGCATGTCTCCACCTAATCTTCTGCTCCATTCATCTGTGGCTTGCTAGTGTGGCTTATAGTGTTTTCTGAGCAATGCCTACAGTTTTTCAGGCCTCAGTAATTTCCAGGTTATGTGACACAGAGATGAGCACCTTGTGTCTGTCCTTCAGGTAGCTCCTGGGCAACTTAGAACAGGCATACACAATAATTTGCTAATAAATTCTGCTCTGCTCTACTCTTTCCAGAACCAGGCGCCAGTGGCCCTCACTGGGAACGTGGGCTTCTGTTTTCCTGAATGCTGGCAAGTCAAGAAAGGGAGTGGAACAAGGACAAGTAAAAATGTCATAGAGCTTTCCTACCATTTTTAAGTGGTCTTTTTGTTGGTTCAGCATCCCCATGGTTGCGATAAGCCTTTGAATGTTTTCTAGAGTTCTTTGAAAGCTTTCCCTGACCAGTTCTGTTTGCTTTTTGATGTGTGATGTTTCCATGGGTGGACAGGAGCTTGGAACTGCCTGTCTGACAATTGGCTGATGCCATTCCTTTCACGCCTGTCCCCTGGGTTATATATGTTTTACATACTGAGGTATAGATACCATCTTCAGAAAATTAGATTCTGTTGGTTTGAAAGTTAAGGTGGGCTTAAGTGTTGTAACAAATAGGGCTCCCAACTTCTATGGTTTATTAAAAGAAAATCTTTCTTATTCATATAACAGTCCAAGGGTCTAGATCAGAAGGTGGATCTCTACACACAGAGATTCAAGGAGATGAAGACTCTTTCCTGTATCATCCTGGGGGCTACTTCACCCTCGGGGGCCGTGCTGCCCAAGAGAACTTTCTGCAGTTGTGGAAATCTATATCCATGCAGTCCAATACAATAGCCACTCATCACAGATGGCACTTCAGTGATTGAAGAATGGCTCATGTGATTGAGGAATCAAATTTGTACTTTGATTTAAATTTAATTCACTTAAATTTACACAGCCACAGGTGGCCTGTAGTTCCTGTTTTGGACAGCATGAATCTAAGGCCTTTAAATCACCAGCATGGTCAAGGCTGGATTGCCATGTCTAGGTTCTAATAAGGTAAGAGGTAGATTGCTTCGTGGAGTCATCGGGCTTGTGCAGTTTGAGAGCTGACACACATCACTTCTGCTCAGGTTCCACTAACACACTTGGCTCACCAAGTTGCAAAGGAGGCTGGGAAACATTTTCCCTGGCTGGTCATCCGTATCTCCAGTATAACGACTCTGGAAATAGAGCAGGAGGGAACTTTTTGCACAACTGGCAGGCTTGATCACAGTTGCTCTGGTATAGGGTCCAACCATAATTTGTTTTTTCAAATCTTCCAAAATGATTCAGATGTTCAGTTGTGTGAACTAGTGTGCCTTTGTTTATTATCTGTTAAACTGGGATAATGACACCTACCTCATGCGGCTGTTGTGGGGAATTGCTGTTACAGAAGTCACGGAGTGAACTGGCAGCTATTCAACAAATTGCAGCTATTAATTTCCCATTATTGTTGTTACTGATTGTGGTTTCTCAAAAATGAACAGTTTGTTCCTCTATTTCTCTGTTAGACATTAATATACTTTTAAAGTCACACATTTTCTAGATGCTGCAATTTTCCCATATTTTCTTCACATATTCTGATCTTTCTCTCTTTTTACTTTATTATTGTTTTAAAGATGGGGTCTTACTCTGTCACCCAGGCTGGAGTGCAGGGGTATGATCAGGCTCATGGCAGCCTCAAAATTCTTGGCTCCAGCGATCTTCCTGCTTCAGCCTCCCAAATAGCTGAGACTACAGGCACATGCCATCATGCCTGGCTTTTTCTTTTCTTTTCTTTTCTTTTCTTTTCTTTTCTTTTCTTTCTTTCTTTCTTTTTTTTTTTTGTAGATATGGAGGTCTCACTGTGTCTCCCAGACTAGCTCCAACTTCTAGTCTCAAGCAATCCTGCCTCAGCCTCCCAAAATGCTGGGATTACAGGGGTGAGCCACTACACCCTGCCTCTTTTTACTTTATTTGTTCTCCAATTAAAATGAAATAAAAGACAAAACAGAGAACTCTACTGTATCTAAATACTGAGAAGGCAAAATTTAATATCTCTGGGCTCTGGGAATGCCTACATGAAGAAAATATGGTTTTTGCTCTAAGTGATATATAGTCCTAAATAGGGAGATTGACATTATCTGATAACCATGCCACAGAATGATGGTGCTATATTTAATGTATGTGCAAAGGACTGTAGGTGGATAGGACTGGGGAGAGAACATTGCTTTCCTGGGTTGATTGACTTTACAAAGGAGGTGACATTTGAGTAGTATCCAGATGGATGAAAAGTCTTGCCAGGCAGAGAAATAAAAAAGAAAAAGATGTTTGAGTTCCTACAGCTCTCAGTAGAGTAGCATGCTCTGCTTGTAGTAGATGCTTAAAATTGTCTCTTGATAATTAGTGAAGGGACTTCAAAATATCATATATAACGAGCTGCTTAACACCCTAGGCTCTAAAACACACGTGATCCCTAGTCAGACTCCCAGAAAAAAAAACTTCTGTGACACTAGCGAGGCCTTATTTTAGCACTTCTGAATATTCTCTCTCAGCAGCTTCTAAACATGTCTCCTCCAATTGGATGCTGAAAGAATGTCGCATCTCAGGAGAAGGAATTTGCCGCTAGGTACAGCTACAGACACTTAGTCACTTTACACCTCTGGACTGGCAACAAAGAACAACAACTGGAGAGCAGAATTCCAAAATCCAATAGAATGACAATAAAGGCCCTGCTTTAGACTCCAACCTATTTTCCACAAGCCATATAACAGCGCAGTTGAGCGATGGTTTCTGGAAGCCTGCTGGTGTAACAGCTAGGTTAGGCTGTATCGCAGAAGACAACTCAATACAACTTATATAAACTGATTTTCTTCAAAACTAGAGGTTATTTGTCTTTTCTTTCTCTCTCTCTCTCTCTTTTTATCTTTCCTGTCTGGTCACTCAAATAAAATCCAAGAATGGGCATTTTTGACCTTTATTTTCTAAAAGCAATTCTTTTTGTCAAAGGGAATATTAGACCTCCTAGCTTTTTTGCATTGGGGCTTTTGTTTTGTTTTCTTTTTGTTTTTATGCTTTAAAGTTTATGTTTTTCCATTCTGGAGATATAGTTACACCCTTAACCATCATCTTAACCATTTACTGTTAAACACCTACACATAGTATATGCGTACATGCTATATATAGTATGTGATTACTACCTCTCTAATTTTAGTAAGACATGTCTGTATTTCAGCCTTTAGCTCACAAATAGTATGTTCATTTTTCCTTAAGCGCTTTTCAAAGTTGAAATTATGATTTGGCTTTATAATTGAGAGTACCTGAATCTTATGTTTATCAAGGTTAATCTGCAAATACTGATCATTTCCTTTTCCACTAGACTCACAAGTATTTTGGGGGCTGACATGCTTTCTCCTTTGTTTTCCTGAGATCATCAGCTCAAGAATCAAACTGCTTGGGTTTGATTCCTGCTCTACCAGTTCCTAGCTTCAAAACTTTAGATAATTTCTTTAGCCATTTTGTGCATCTTTTTGAAAATAAAATAGCAGTAACTATTATAGGGCTTTTGTGGGAATTAAAATCAATTAATGAATACACGATATTTAATATAACCCCTGATACCTAGTAAGCATTCAATATTAGCTGTTGTTTTCTGACTATTCTTAGACTTCTAAATTGCCATCACCATAATCCAGGGAGGTGGGGTTTTCGGTAAAAATTGACAATCATATTGTGACTACTACTTATGGTACCCTCTGTTTCTAATGACTGAAGCCAATACACAAATACTCAGTTATAAGCTTTTTAACCTGTATGATTAGAGGCATGTGATAGTTAATTTTACATGTCAACTTGGTTGGCTTATGGTGCCGAGCTGTTTGGTCATATACCAGTCTGGATGTTCTGTGAAGGAATTTGCTGAAGCCAATACACCAATACTCAGTTACAAGCTTTTAAACCTGTATCATTAAAGGCATATGATAGTTAATTTTATGGGTCAGCTTGGCTGGCCTGTGGTGCCAAGTTGTTTGGTCATATACCAGTCTGGATGTTCTGTGAAGGAATTTGTTGAATGTGATTCTTTCTAAATCAACAGACTTTGAGTAAAGCAGATTACTCTCCGTAATATGGATGAACTTCATCCAATCACTTGAAGGCCTTAAGAGCAATGACTAAGGTTTCTCAAAGAAGAAACTATTCTGCCTAATGATTGTAACCCTGCCTGAGTCTCCAGTGTGTATGGCTTTCCTTGTGAATTTCAGAATCAACACCGCAACACAAACTCTCATCTAAATTTCCAGCCTTCCAGCTTGCCCTATAGATTTAGCATTTACAAGGCCCTCAAATCACAAAAGCTGCACATGAGCCAATACACAAATGCTCATATATATTACATTATATATATGCAGATATATGAATATATGTGTGTATGTATATATATACACATACATTGGGTCTAGTTTTCTGGAGAATTCTGACTAATCAGATTTTGGTAATGAAAGTTATTCTGGGAGAATGGAAACTTAAAGGCAAATTCTCTAAATTAGTTTCAGGGTTTTAGGAATTAGTAGTAAAAAGAGCGTTCATAATCCATAGCATGACATGGCAACAGACATACACAAAATATCACAATTGAATACTCCTAATTAAACACTTACTTATTAGAACCCAGGTCTTGGTGATCATGTATTTGATATCTCAGAACATTTTTGTCAAACTGATAAGCGTGATGAGTGAGATTGGTTGATCATCCTGATGTCAATGGACAAAGTAGAGAAACAAAAGGATAAGCTCGGGGACATAAATTCTCAGATCAAGAGCTGCATAAAAGATTTGAAAGTCTCCATGTTTGCCCTGAAAAAACTTTTATGTTCTGTGGCAGCAGAGCTGAAACTGCTGCTGAAAACCAAACCACAGTCTTTTCTTCCAAGTGGTTGACTTACAACGCTAAATGAATTTCCCAAACAGGTCAGGTGTCTACTTTAAAGTGAAGGCATTGACTGGGAACAAATAAGACCCTGAAATTTGGAATGGGCACATATGAGAAGATTCTGATTAGGTGAGGACATTGAACCCCTAAAATTCAAGTGAAGCTTTTTTTTCCCGGTAGAAGCAGCCCTTCTACCCTGTCTGGGAAGGCTCACCCTGCTTTACCCAATAAACCTGTAATGGTTTCCCCGAGGTATTTGCCTTTCAAAATAGTACCGATCCTTTTCATAACCCCACTTCTGCTTTCCTTCTTTACTTCTAGACCCATAACTAGACTCAAGTACAAAGTGTGAACCATGAATAGATATGCAACACTCCAAAAGAACTACATGATTGTTCAGTTTATACAAACAAAAATCCATAGAATGTATGTAAGCATGGATATAAGGGCATGGTATAATGGAAAAAAAATTAGATCAGGCCTGATGTGTTGACATGGGCCTACTAAGCAGAAATTCTAGATTCAACCTTGTAGCTCAAGGGGTTGGAAAAGGTTCCAACTGTTTGATTAGTTGGCTGAAACGTGAGTGAAAAGGTGGCCTCCATTAAATAAAGCTGAATGCCAGAGAGAGGCCTTGGTATACCATAGAGGAAGGTACCCAAAGGCTTAGGGAGACTAGAATGTTAGAGAGGATTTATTGTGTGAGACCTGCTCACCCACCCCTGGGAGAGCCCCGCTACACCCTCTCCCGGGACTGAAACAGCTACACTTTGAAGGAGATCCTCAGGGTCCTTAAAGGACCCCATGCATCTTCTCTGATCCCTTTGGTTCTATTTTTCTGTAGACCCTTGACTAAGGCAACACGTGATTAAATTTTAGTCCGAATAACAATGAACTCAAGATAAAAGATCTGGAGACAAAGGTTTGTGTTTGGGGCCCAGTTTTGCCAATCCTGACTGTGTGACCCTCAATCAGTCCTCCTTACTGTGCCCCAGATGTGTTCTCATCTGCACATGGAAGATGAAAATGTATGACTAGTATAATTCTATGGAGCGAATGGAAAAGATACACTAAGTAACCTGAGAAGTGCTCTTAATGAATGCAGTTAAGTTCAGGAAAACTACCTGTTTCCCCTTCCTTGAACATTGATATCTAATTCTCTTTTCATGATCTTCACATTGGGTCATTCCAATAGGTTTCTGAGGCACTTTATGGATTTATAATTCAATAATTGTATATCGGGCGATTGTTTAAATAAATAGAGTCATGATCTAGGCCAACACTGTATGACAGAAATATAATGAGAGCTACATTTAAAAAGTGAAAAGAAACTGGTGAAATTAATTATAACAAAATAGTTTACTTAATCCAATGTCTCCAAAATACTATGAATTCAAAGTTATTAATATAAGATGGTATTGATGAGATAATTTAGATCATTTTTTAGAAGATCTCCACAAAATCCAGTGCTTATTTTTATTTACAGCAGATCTTAATTTGGATGAGCCTCATTTCATATGCTCAATAGCTACATGTGGCTGTTGACCTCTGTATTGGCCAGTGGTTAGATGTGGGCTATTCCAGTGGAAAATCCCATTGTCCCTTACTCCGCACCAGTGTACCCCACCTGTCATTTAGGCAAAATAAGATATAAATGTGGTTCCAAATTTCACAGAAAATTACTAATTGCTTGTCCTATCATGAGGGGCAACAAGGGACTATATTCAAATATTACTGTTGCTTTTTTATCACTTCTGAGTTACAAGGAAAGAGAGGCACATTTCTCTCCCTGTCTTTCTTGTCTAAATTACATATTGGACTTAATCCTCTACATCGCTTGCCTAAATAATTGTGTCACTCCTTTTTAAAAATGCTGCAATTACTATGAAATAGTCGATTAAACTGTAATTTTATTTTAGCTTTAACATGCAGCCTAGAGAATAATTCTTGTGTAATGGCCTCTTTTTCTGATCATATGCTTTCAGTTACAAAAAACATCTATGCGATATCTGTGCCATCACACATAAGTGACTCTAATAACTGTTGATGGGAGTGTTGAAGTTCATCAAATGGAAAAGTAATCTTTGCATGTCCAATTTTAGCAAAGAACTGTTTCTGGAGAATGATGCAACATTAGGACAGTGCAGAAACTATCAATAACAAGAACTTTCCCCCAGGCCTTGACAACTGAAATTAGGTAGCTGACAATGTCCTCATTGTTTCTGAGCTTTCTTAAAGAGCTCGAGGCCATAGCCAAAGGATACCTAAGTATAGGATTTTGTTTTAGCTTTATTCATGAAAGTGACTGGGTACTAAGAGGACAAAGGTAGTTAATATGGTGCTAGGACTTAACTGGAAAGTACCAAAGGGAAACCAGCCATTACCTAATTCACTGATTTACTTATCAAGTGTTTTGATAGGTATTTACTATGTGTATGCCAGCATTCCGCAAAGGGAAAATGGAAGTTAGAAAAATATGATGTAATAACATTGTTCCTGGAACCTAAAATCGCATAAGGTTAAAAAGAATTGACACAAATAACTACAGTGCAAAGTACTACAAGAACTGTTTCAATAAGAACTAGGTTGTTCAGAGGAAGAAAAGATCACTGTGTGACGTTGTAATCAGAGGGGACTTCAAAAAGGAGGGGCCATGTGAAATGGGTTGTTTAAGAACGGCAGAAGTGCGGAGGAAGAAGAACGATATGGGAAATTGAATGTGAGGACGAGTTGGTGGAGAGGTTTCAACTATTCTAATTTTCAGGAAGTCTTAACACTCTTCTGTTGTTATGGGTTTTTTTTGTTTTTTTTGTTTGTTTGTTTTTTTTGTTTTTTTGAGACAGGCTCGCATTGTCACCCAGGATGGAGTGCAGTGGCCTGATCATGGCTCACTGTTGCCTCAACCTTTCCAGGCTCGGGTGATTCTCCCACCTCAGCCTCCTGAGTAGTTGGGAACACAGGTATGAACCACATCAAACTATTTTTGTTTCTGTTTTTGGTAGAGACAGGGTTTTGCCATATTGCCAAGCCTGGTGTCAAACTCCTGGGTTTGAGGGATCTTACTGCCTTGGCCTCCCAAAAAGTTCTGGGATTACAGAAATAAGTCACCAGGCCCGGCCACCAATCTTCAATAAAATGCTTTTCATAAATGTTTGACATTTATCCAATTTATGGCATATAAAGTATTTCATTCTTTTAAAGAAAACCTTGTCTCCTTTTCATAAAAAGCATAAATAATAAAAAAAAAAGAGGAGCAAAAATTGGAAAATGGAAATTTCTCTTGAATTTGAGTAATAGGTGTACCTAGAAGAGTAGGTTTATAAGTGAATTAAAAGATAGAGTGGGGTGTTTGAATACCAGGCTAGGAGATTTCAGCCTCATGTGGTAGACTAAGTGACACTGTGGCTCCAGGCAGGCAGGTGGCTTTGGGAGGCTTGTTTTATGCCACAATCAAAGAGTGATTTAGGAAAATTGTACCTAGTTGTGGCATCCATACTGAGGAAGACTATTGGCAGCAAGATTATTAAGAGTTTACTTCAATGGACTAAGAATAAATACATAGGGACCTGGACTAAGTTGGCAACAATGGGAAGAGAGGAAACATGGGCACGTGAGGAGGACTGTGAAGGAAAATGTGACTGTGTGTAAATGCGAGCACTGAGAGAGAGGTGACCGAGGCTTCAAGCCAGGAGACTTAAACAGCAATAGAAATACAGAAGTCTTCAAATCAGTCATGTATAGTCATCCCTCAGTATACCTACAGCGTTGGTTTTGGGAGCCCCCTGCTGATACCAAACTCCAAGGATGCTCAAGTCTCTGATATGAAATGATGTAGTATTTGCATATGATGTACACATGTCGTTTTGTATACTTTATCTTTAGATTACTTCTAAAACCTAGTACAGCGTTCATGCTAAGTAAATAGTTGTTGTGCTATATTATTTAGGAAATAATAACAGGAAAAAAAAAGTCTGAACAGGCTCAGTACAAACACAACCACCCATTTTTATTTTATTTTATTATTTTATTTATTTATTTATTTATTGAATTGGAGTCTCGCTCTGTTGCCCAGGCTGGAGTGCAGTGGCGCGATCTCGGCTCACTGCAAACTCCGCCTCCCGGGTTCACGCCATTCTCCTGCCTCAGCCTCCCGAGTAAC
The DNA here is from genome assembly GCF_008728515.1 of Papio anubis. Taxonomy (NCBI): domain Eukaryota; kingdom Metazoa; phylum Chordata; class Mammalia; order Primates; family Cercopithecidae; genus Papio; species Papio anubis. The sequence goes on from NC_044989.1 coordinate 95,224,214, forward strand.
TGGGACTAGAGGCGCCTGCCACCTCGCCCAGCCTCGATCTGCTGACCTCCTGATCTGCCCGCCTCGGCCTCCCAAAGTGCTGGGATTACAGGCGTGAGCCACTGCGCCCGGTCGCCACAACCATCCACTTTAAAAAAATAATTTCGATCCACGGTTGGTTGAATTCATGAACGCGGAACCCATGGACAAAGAAGGTCCACTATGTGTTTAAATTAGGATGCTCAAAACTACCCAGAGGGAAGGTTATTAGGTTAAAACATGGCCCCCTCCCAAAAGATATTCACATCCTAATTCCTAGAATCTGTGAGTGTTAGCTTATGTGGCAAACAAATAAACAAACAAAAAGAAAATGTTTGCAAAAGTGATTAAGTTAAAAATTTTGATCCAGAAGCCTATCCTGGATGATTGGCATGGGCCCTCATGTATCGTTATAAGACAGAGGCAGAGGGAGATGGGACACAAACAGGAGAGGAGTCGGGGAGACCCCCTCAGCAGACAGACAGCGATTTAAAGATCCTATACTGCTGGCCATGAAGATGGAATAAGGGGCTGTGAGCCCAAAATACAGGCGGCCACTGCTCACCGGAACAGGAATGCAAGGCTGCTCTTGACGCTGCAAAAGCCAAAGCAAAGGATTTTCCCCTAGGGTCTTCAGAAGGAGACTTGGCCCAGAGAAGCAGACCAGGCTTCTGCACTCTAGAAGTGCAACAGAATACATTTGTAATTGATTTTTTAAACCACCAAGTTACTGGTAATGTTTCAGGAGTCCTAGGAAACGAATACGAGAAAACATCCCCAGAATGTTGGAAATGTGGAGCTGGAGCAGAGAAGAGAAGCTGAGGTCAAAGAAACAGGGGAAGGTGTGGAGTTGGAGAGAGCTGTGGCAAGTGGCCTGCAGGAATAAAGAGAGGAGAGAAGGAAAAAAGAAAAAGCTTTACATGCTGTCCACATTAGGGGTCAGCAGAATATAAAAGAGAGCCCAGCAAAGGAGACAAGAAGTAGATGTTGGAGACAACAGGAAAGACAGGGAAGGTGAGATTTTAATGACGGATGAGATTATCAAGGTTTAAAAACAAAACAAAAGAAAAAAAAGGAAAACTTGGCCAGGCACGGTGGCTCACGCCTGTAATCCCAGCACGTTGGGAGGCAGAGGTGGGCGGATCACGAGGTCAGGAACATCCTGGCTAACACAGTGAAACCCCATCTCTACTAAAAATACAAAAAATTAGCAGGGCGTGGTGGCGGGTCCCTGTAGTCCCAGTTACTGGGGAGGCTGAGGCAGGAGAATCGTGTGAGCCCGGGAGGCAGAGCTTGCAGTGAGCCGAGATCCTGCCACTGCACTCCAACCTGGGCGAGAGAGCGAGACTCCGTCTCAAAACAAAACAAACCAGCAAAAACAAACAAACAAAAAACCAAAAAAACCCCCAACTTTTAAAGAATTTCAGACATGGAAAATGGAGCAGCGTACATTCCTAGGAGAGTTAACACAGTACCCTTCTAAATAGCTAAAGCTAATGAGACCATCTCCATGGTTGCGAAGAACCAATGCCCAATCACCTCTGCCTGGGATGTAAGAGCCTTAAAGGGCTATAGAGCACTCTGCTCCTTTTAGCTGCCAAATGTCAGAACGCTTGATACAGATTCATCAACGCAAGAGGAGAAACTTTTAAAACTCAAAGTGAATTTTTAAGTCAAATTCTTGCTATGCTGGCAATCAATATTTAGTAAATCTGAGCTCCCTTTCAGCGTGTTTATAAAAGTGGAATTTGGCCAATGAAACAGATTCAGTAAATAAGGAAAAACATTTAGTGTTTTTCCTCATTTATTCCCTAACTGTTCCAGGTTGCATTTTTCACTCTAAGTTTTTGGAATGTGAGACAGCCAGCTTTATATCTAGCTAAAGGTAATCCCCAAATGACATTTATATGTAATTTGCTTTAAAAAAGGAATTTGTGTTTTTTTAATCTCTGAAGATATTACTATGATGATGGTTAGGGTACCCAAACTGGCATCTCAAACCTCAGAATAGGTATAATAAGATGAAAGAGCATTGGTGTTAGCTCACTGCTGGGTTCCTATGAGCACTGAGCCCTAAACCTAAATCTCTCTTGATCCTTGATGGAAACTCTCTAAGCTCTAAGCTCTAAGCTCAGTCCACCTCTAGACCTTAGAGGACAAAGGAATTGATTCAGAACCATGCAAAACACCCACTGTGAAATGTCAAGTTCTAAAAGAGAAAATCTTGTAATAGCAAATATATCAAATATGTGGCAACTCACAGGGTTTCTGGCTGTGGTAATTTCGCTGATAATCTGGAGCAGGCTACAGGGCAATAGAACAGCTGATGGGAGTGGGCAGGCCATTGAGAGGTGAAGCCAGCTGGACTTCCTGGGTCCAGTGGGGACTTGGAGAACTTTTCTGTCTAGCTAAAGGATTGTAAACTCACCAATCAACACTCTGTGTCTAGCTAAAGGATTGTAAATGCGCCAATCAGCACTCTGTAATAATGCACCAATCAGCACTCTGTAAAATGGACCAATCAGCGCTCTGTGAAATGGACCAATCAGCAGGACATGGGTGGGACCAATCAGCAGGATATGGCTGGGGCCAAATAAGGGAAATAAAAGCGGCCACCCTGGGCCAGCAGTGGCAACCAGGTCCAGTCCCCTTGCAGCTATGGAAGCTTTGTTCTTTGGCTCTTCACAGTAAATCTTGCTGCTGGTCACTGTTTGGGTCCGTGCTACCTTTATGAGCTGTAACACTCACCCCTAGGGTCTGCCGCATCATTCCTGAAGTCAGTGAGACCACAAACCCATCAGAAGGAAGAAACACTGGACACATCTGAACATCTGAAGGAACAAACTCCAGACACACCATCTTTAAGAACTGTAACACTCTCCGCGAGGGGCCGTGGCTTCATTCTTGAAGACAGTGAGACCAAGAACCCACTGGGAGGAACAAACAACTGAGGACTCCCCACCTTTAAGAGCTGTAACACTCACTGCAAGGTCTGCGGCTTCACTCCTGAAGTCAGCAGGGACTACGAACCCACCGGAGGGAATAAACTCCGGACACATCTGAACATCTGAAGGAACAAACTCAGGACACAGCATCTTTAGGAACCGTAACACTTACCGCGAGGGTCTGAGGCTTCATTCTTGAACTCAGTGAGACCAAGAACCCACCGGAAGGAACCAATTCCGAACACACCATGACCATCAGACTGTTCTCAGCGCTAGAGTGGATATGAAGTGCCTTCCGCATTTTCCTTCAGAGGAGTTCCTAGAGTATTTTTCTTTGAGCTCAGACTGAGATCCTGACTTGCATATAGTCTAAGAGGTAAGGGAAAGAATAAGGAATTCTACTCGACAGAATAAAATTAGTGATTAGGAAGTAACCAGGACTGTGGACTAAGCAGTGATGTTTATGTAAGCAGGAGGTAGCTGTACTGGTTGTTCTGTTTGTCTTTCTGTCTGTCTGTTCTTGACTCTGTTCTCCCTGCTCTGTGCCCTGGGAGGCTGAACCCTGCCCACCCTGTCACCCAGGTTCTTCTGCTAATTGGTGACTGGGGATCAGGGGGCAGGAGAAAAGTGGGCTGGAGAAGCAGGGGCTCCTTCCCTGCAAGGCCCTCTGCATTGATCCAGTCTTTTCCAGGAGCTGGGCCTTCCTTGACTACAGCTGCTCCTGGGCAGAACTTACTCTTAGCTCTGGTACCCACTGGGTTCTAGGGGCACTGGCCCCTCCTCCTGGTGCTTCAGCCCAAGGGACAGTAATTGCTGGCCTCCGGTTCCTCAACATCCTTTGTTTCTTCCTGAAACTACACACACTTCTGTAACTAGTGGTTTCATTAGCTTCTTTTCATTTTAGTCCTCTAGGGTGAATTCTATGTGCTGCTGGGCACAGATGATCTCATGGATCAAGGGGTGCTATTCAGTCTCCATCCTCAAGCAGCCCAGCGAAGAGAACTTTGGAATTCCCACAACAATGTTCCTTCTCCCCTAACTCCTCAATGGAAGATATTCTTTCATGCTTAAGCAAAGTTACTCCGAGCTATGTGATGAAAGAGTACAGAGAAAGGGAGTGAGTGAGGGAAAGAAGAAAATTGCTGGTTTGCAGTTTGACTTGTGAAGCAAAATACTTTGAAACAGTGTCAGAGTATGGTAGGAGTGAGTGGGCAAAGAAAGGAATGTTTTTAAGGCTTTTTGTAGACTCTGAAGGTAGACACTCTACATGAATTTTTAGAAAACCACACATGAGTTTTTGCTTATTTATGTGGTTGATTTGTTTCTTTTTTGAACCATGCTTATATTATATGAGTTCTGAATATATAAATGTTTCGTTTGGGATAATGACATCTTTCTCCCTCTATAGAAGCAAAGATTTTCCTGAATAAAATTAGGTTCCTCAAAGCCCCTCCCTCATCAACTCTCTATCCAGAAGTCCCCAAAGAAAAGATTCTATATTTGTTGTGGCTGTAGCAACTTACATGTCCTTATCATAACCCTTTCCAAATGAAGCATGTGATGGTGCAGTGGATTTGCCCTATTCCAGAGTAGTTCATGGGCTTTAAATGCCAAGCTTGCAGTACCTATTTAGCAAGAATGCTATGACATTTAGCTGACAAAAGCTGAAGAAATTCATATCATTAGTCATCTCTTCCAGCATCACCTTAGGTTTAATTTCCGTCTCATCCATCACTCAATGCTTTCTTTGCTTCTCGATTTTTGACATCCACCAGGAGGGACCTTATTCATTCACTCTTCTAGGCAGTTATTTCCTAAGCTTTCGCCATTATGGCCTCATTCTTCTAGGACTCTGGATGACATCCTATAATTATCAACATCTGATGACCAAGAATTTGTTGCTATTTCTTAATGCTTTTTTGTTATTTTTTCTTTTTGCATGCATTTATCCTACTGCCATTCAGTTTACGCTACCAGCAAAACTTTGGAGCTGAAAATAACATTAAATCTCATACGCAAATCCACCCATTTACCCTCTTCAGTTATCATCAGAAAAACCAAGCATCAGACTAGTTAAATGACTTTCCCAAGATATGACAGCAATTTTTTGGAAAACCCAAAGCTAGAACCTAGTCTTTCTATGTTCCAGACAAGGATAAAGATGCTTTTGTGATATAGAATATTTTTTCACTTATTTTAGAGTTTTATTTATTATACCTGCATTTATTCCTTTAAAAGTGCAAACAAAAAGACAAAAATCTGGATAGCAAACCTCTGGTAGTTTTTTTTTTTTGAACACATACTTCAGTCTTTTCATTTCCTATGAACTGTATTTAGAGTAAAAAGTAAACAGGTTGCCACATTTTGTCTCACCCATCTCAAATAGAAGTCACAGATCAAGTAAGTGATGGATTTGGGAACCAGAACAGACGGGATATCTGAAACATGTACTGAGAATTCTGGTAAACAAATCAGTCTATAGAAATGTATTGTGTAGCTATGAAAAAGGTGACCAGTGCAATAAGTGCACAATTCCGTACTGGAGATGGAGATAGGAGAGGTTTGCAACAGTTCCTGTCCTCCAGGAGATCTGAGTATAAAGAACCATCACAACAATGTTTGTTACACCAATTTGATAGCAAAAGAGCAAAAAGGCATGCACACACACACACAAACACACACACATATGCACCGGCATACACAACCTATGTAAATGAATGTATGTGAGTGGTAATAATATATTTCTTAAAGAAAATGAGCTCTTCTGTTTAGATTGTATCATAAAGAGAGATTGAAGGGAAACAAACAAATACTATTTAAGGTATCTAGCTGTGGATGTATTGTAAATACATAGAAATGTAAACATAGACCCACGATTATTGCCATCTTTTTTGTGCGCTTTTATTGACCTAGTCCTGGGCCTGAATTGTTTTACTCTCCCCTCCACGCCTGTATACTCAGAGCATCATGCTTCAGGTTCTCACCCCAGTGTTTCGATAATGGCTGAAGATGGCAATAAACTTTAACTTCCAAACGCCTACCTGGGTTTTCTTTATGGGATCTTAGTGAATAATAAAGAGAGACATAGAACAGGCTTTTGTCAAGACATTTACTTATTATGCTACTATCTGAGGGTAATTCCATCCAAAAGACAGACAATGGCAGGAATTCCAAAGAACTAAGCCCTGATATTATTCTCACACATTTTTCTTGCCTCCTGCTCAATCCTTACAAACTGTTCATTTGCAAGGCTCTCCCTGGGTTGTACTAGTGAAGTCACTTCTTTTATTCTCTCTGCATCCACCATCTACCCTTTCAACCCTCCATTTATTCAGGAAGGCTCACTGGATGGACTGCATCTGTGGGATCCCTTGCCTTCTGGTTTCTGGTTGGTCCAACCTCTGGGAAGTTAGTAGAAGACTAAGGGGAAGATCAGAGGGAAAATGAGTGAGGCTAGGATCAGTATATCCTTAGGTCCATCCCTGAAGAGTTGCCCTAGGCTGATGAGCCCTTTGATGAAGGTGATTGCTCTTCTCAACATGACCCTCTTTATAAACTCCCTTCTTAAGCTTTCCAGTAACTGCTCCCTTCTCTCAGCCCCTTGAGATTAATAGTGGCTACATTTCTGCAAACGCTAGGTTCAAGCTACTGCACTATCTCTTGAAGTATTCCTACTTCCTGCTCACACTATTGTAAACAGCCCCTTACTAAACCTACCTCACATTACCCTAGAGTGTTACCTGTATCTTGCTAGGGCCCTGACAAATACACTTCTCTTTAACGATGTCGTCTCCAGACAAAAAGTCGTTGCTTCCCTTATTTTGTAGGTTTGACAATTCTTCAGGAAGTTTAGAGAAAGCCTTTATGCTGATGGCTTTAGAGGAGAGTCTGTGAATGACTTCTGTTTGGGTCCCCTGGGGGAGAAATAACTCTGTAGACAACCACCATGGGACCACTCCAGTGCACTGTCAATCTAAACATGTGCAGGCAAATGAGTGATAAGCCAATTTTAGAAAGTGCTGAATCTTATGCTTAAAAGGTGAGTGAGTAGATGCAGACAAACACTAAGAATATGTTTCTATTTTCTTATAGACTTTAGTTGGTTCAGAGGTTTAAAGGCAAGTCTTTAGAAATAGCTCCCTTAATAAGTCAATAGAACTATCTTGTTGACAAAGGTTTAGTGACATCTTGAGTAATGAGGAACCTATAAAAGTTGACTGGTCCATCTCTTCTGACAATGTGTGTAAGGAAGTTCTGAGAATTCTGCACCATCCTTTCATTTTGGCTATTTGCTTGAAGGTGATAAGGCAGGAAGGCAGTGGGATTTAGCCACAGGTTCCTTAAAATGAGCTAAAGTAAATAAAGTCCCACTACTGGAAATAAGGGATAATGGTGAGGCTTTTATTTCAATTAACTGGCATGGAATCATGATTGCCGCCACTGGTGGACTGAGTAACTGTTTATGGAAGAGTCTATCAAAGGTAGAGATGTTCCTCCTCTGAAAGAATCCTAAAAAAATCAATATGATGTCTTGGCTAGGTTTTCTGATTATTTATCTTGATAGAAATGATGACAGATTTTGCCAATTAAATGAGCATGTGGTACAATTTTTATATGCTTTTCAATTAGGAAATTTATTTTTAACCCACCAACATTTTTAGTATCCAGGAAACTTATGGGAGGAATTCCATCATGAATCATTATGGGCAGAATTACATGATAACTACTTTCTAAAATAATAGCATTTTTGGATGGGGTGCAGTGGCTCATGTCTGTAATCCCAGCACTTTGGGAGGCCGAGGTGGGCAAAGCACTTGAGGTCAGGTGTTGGAGACCAGTCTGGCCAACATGATGAAACACTGTCTCTACTAAAAATACAAAAATTAGCTGGGCATGGTGTTGGGCACCTGTAATCCTACTTGGGAGGCTGAGGCAGGAGAATCACCGAATCTCCTGAACCGAGGAGGCGGAGTTACAATGAGCTGAGATCGCGCCACTGCTCTCCAGACAGGGAGGCAGAGTGAGACTCCATCTCAAAAATTAAAAAATAAAAAATAAAATATTAGCACTTTAAAAATAAATCAAGACATTATTTGTGGATAGGCACTGTGGAATTTTGAGTGGCTTGAATGAAATGTTGAATACATCCTCCACAAACAATACATGATACAAATCAGTGAAAATCCATACAATTTAGTTTGATTATCTGAAGACGATCAGGGAGTTCTTCCACATCAATATTTCCAGTGTGCAATTTGAAGAGACAAACAATCTCAAATATGAGCATTTCACATTGCTCCCTTGACTTCCAGGAAAGTTTTTATTTTGCTATTAAATATAAGAACCCAGGGCTGAGCGTGGTGACTCACGCCTGTAATCCTAGCACTTTGGGAGACCAAGGCGGGCAGATCACGAGGTCAGGAGATTGAGACCATCCTGGCTAACACGGTGAAATCCTGTCTCTGCTAAAAATACAAAAAACATTAGCCAGGCGTGGTGGCGGGCGCCTGTGGTCCCAGCTACTGGGGAGGCTGAGGCAGGAGAAGGGCATGAACCTGGGAGGTGGAGCTTGCACTTGCAGTGAGCCGAGATCATGCCAGTGCACTCCAGCCTAGGCGACAGAGCGAGACTCCTTCTCAAAACAAACAAACAACTCAGTTTTTCCATGGAGTGATAGAATTTAATTGACGAGCTTATTTACAGAAGGGAGAGCTCCAAAATACATGTGAGTACTAAGGATTATTACATCAAGGCTGTAGATTTGATGATGGAAATGTTCAGTTTCATTATTTTAAAAAGAAATCATTTTTGGTAGGCATGGTATGTGTGTGTGTGAATGGATACATTTTTCCACTCATCCATTGATGGACATCGGTTGATTCCCTGTCTTGGTTATTGTGAATAGTGCTACAGTGAGCATGGGAGCGCAGGTGTCTTTAAGATTCTGATTTCATTCCCTTTGGATGTATACCCAGCAGTGGGATTTCTGTTCATAGGCAATTCTATTTTCAGTTTTTGGAGGAACCTCCATACTGTTTTCCATAATGGCTGTGCAAATTTACAATCCCACCAACAGTGTATAAATGTTCCCCTTTCTCCACACCCTAGCACTTGTTACCCATTGTCTTTTTGGTGATAGCCATTCCAACAAGTATGAGGTGACATCACATTTTGGTTTTAATTTGCATTTCTTTGATGATAGTGATGTTGAGCATCTGTTTTATTAGCCATTTGTATGTCTTCTTTTGAGAAATATCTATTTAGAGCAATCTTTTAACCAGAAGTGCAGTGATGTTCTCTTTGGGAGATCAGTATTTCTGACCAGTGGGAGAATGAAAAGAACATTCTAATCATTTAAGGTAGAAATAATACATTTCTGCTAGGAAACAAAGCTAAAATATATATTCCCTGATGTATGGAAACATAGATAAATGACTACTTTTCTTTAACAAAACTGTCCTCCTTGCTCTCTTGTATCGCTCCTTCTTAATAGCCATGGTTCAAGTAGATGCTGATCTGTTGACCTTCCTTTCACATTCCCTCCCTGATCACCCATGAGACTCCAAGCTCTTCTCCATTTGTTATGTTTACTTAACAAAATTCAACAAGGTACTTAGCAGTAGAAAATGTCCTAGCATTTATTAGTGTCCCTTCGCTTTGAGAAGAATTATGCTCTTAAATTGCATTTTGACCTCTTTAACATATGGACAGCTTTTTCTTTTTTAAAATAAATGAATATTTGGCCTTGTGAAAGAAAAACATAACAGAAATGAAATGGTCTCAGAAACACATGCAGTCATTGGTTTCTCTGCATAATAGATACATCTAGAATTAGCAGAGTGAGTACCCACAGCACTAATTGATGTGTAGCCCAAGGGAAGGACAACAGGATTTTTAATTCTACAGTTTTTCAGTTGGGAGTCTAGACCATGGAAATAGTGTAGAATTGAGTAATATCACACAAGTATTTCCTCTCGCCTCCCAACTAGAATATGATCATAATCAGAGAACCAAGATAGCAAAGTCATGGATGCACTAAGGATCCTAAGAAAAAAATGGGAATTTGAATGGGAATGTGTTTCCATATTAGGTGCTTACTTGGAAATGCTCAATAATAAATCATCATAATTTTGGACAAGGTCAAGTTTAGCCAAGAACTTCCTCCTAGGAAGAAAAGGAAGGTTCTGGATATGGAGGGTATTTCAAAGAAGAGACATCTGTTGCTGGGATTCTTACTTTGTCAATCTTTATAGTGTGTGTGTGTGTGTGTGTGTGTGTTTAAATTAGTTGTTACTCAAATGTTGACGTTCATTTTTTGAAACCTAAGTTATTCAGAAAAAGTACCAAGAAGAGAGCAAAAAGAGAAAATCATCTTAAATCCCACAACTCAGAATAGTCACTGTTGGTATTGCATAAACACACGTCTACATCACCTGTCTGTGCATATTTAAAAGTGGAAGCATAGCTAACTTGATAGATAAATACATAGAAAAAACTTAAATCTTATTGGACTACATATATTTCTATTAGTAAAAATATATAGCATTAAATTTTACTTGAAACTGGCAGAAAAATAGTGCTTGATATTTATAGAAGAAAAATAAATTGATAGGGGATTACAAACAACACTAAACTTCAGATACTTATTTTTCAAAAAAGGGATTTATTTTTCAGCAATCTATTTAACGTTCAATATAGTTTAATGAAAAGATGTTATAAAACCATGTTTCACATTTCGAATATAAGTTACGTCTTGCTCATGTTTTTAATCTACTACCTAGAATAGCATTTCTCAAACCTTTTGGTCTTTGCGCTCCTTTACATTCTTGAAAGTTATTGAGAACAAGAGAGAGAGCTTTTGTTTATACTGCTTATATCTGACTATATTTACCATATCAGAAACTGACACAGAACATTTTTTATATATATATATATATTAATTTTCATGGACTAATGATAATAAAGCCTATAATATATTAGCATAAATATTTTATTTTTTAAACCTATATTTTTCAAAATGAAAAGAAAATTAATTTAAAGAATAGTATTGTTTTACATTTTTTCAAATCTCTTTAATGCTGCCTTAAATAAAATGCAGCTGGATTCTCTCATCTCTGAATTCAGTCTGTTTCAATGTGTTGTTCTGGTGGAAGTATAGGAAGAAAATCCATCTTTCCCCAGATATGTACTTGCAAAAGAGCTGCATTATAATACTTTTTCAGATAATTAGTATTCCTCTTTGATACCATACAAAAGTGTGACAAGTGGGAGTTTCTTAAAGGTGGTTGCAGTGTGGAATCTAAAAACAACGAACTTTTTCTCCTGTGGCATTAAAAGTAGGTCTGTCTTGCACTTTGAATGGATCTTTTCTCATGCTTGATTTTCTGTTATCAAGCAGGGCTTATTTGGAAAGATTGTTCACTGAATTATACTGTATCTTCTCAATGTTGACACATTTCACTATATAATGTCATTGTATTAGTCTGTTATCATGTTGCTAATAAAGACATATCCAAGATAGGGCAATTTATAAAGAAGAGAGGTGCAATTGACTCACAGTTCCACATGGCTAGGAAGGCCTCACAATCATGATGGAAGGCGAAGCAGGAGCAAAGGCACCTCTTATCTGGAGGCAGGCAAGAGAAAGAGCACGTGCACGGGAACTCCCCTTTATGAAACCATCAGACCTTGTGAGACTTATTCGCTATCACAAGAACAGCATGAGAAAGACCCGCCCCCATGATTCAATTACCTCCCACCGGGTCCCTCCCACAACATGTGGGAATTATGAGAGCTACAATTCGAGATAAGATTTGGATGTGGACGCAGCCAAACCATATCAGTCATTAAATCACATTTGTTATTATCACCACTGCCTTAAACAGAAAAGTCTTCTAATATTGAAAATGTGACAAACTCATGGTGGCAAATGCAAATTTTCCAAAATTTTAATTTTCACATAAACGTGTGCATTATATCACTTGCAACAAAGATAGCCAGCCATTTTCTTTAAAACAACAGTTTTACTTTGGTTATTTGTGAGAAAGTGTTGGCCAGATACTCAGGTTCGAAAAACCATAGTTTGTGTGTTAATAATTTTTCAAGTGAAAGAATATTTTTTCATGAAAAATTCAGCTAGTTCAGCTTGCAATTCAAACAATCACAGCTTTTCGATTGTTTTCTCAGGATACTCTTCCTACTTTCATACCTCCCACTTCATCAAACAGAATAATGGCAAAATTCTAAAGGTTGAAACTTAATATAATTAAAAGTTATTGCCTCACTCAAGATATGAATAAAACTGGACTTATTTTATTTAAATAAAGACAGAGACCCTAGTCACCCAGGCCAGAGTGCAGTGGTGTGATCATAGCTCGCTTCAGGCTCCAACTCCTGGGCACCAAGGATCCTCCCTCCTCAGTCTCCACCTCAGCTGGGACCACAGTCATGCACCACCATGCCAAACTGTTTTTATTTTCTTCTGGTATTTGTAGAATTGAGGTCTCCTTATCTTGCCTATGCTAGTCTCTGATTCCTGGGTTCAAGAAATCTTCCCACCTGAGCCTCCTGGAGTGCTGGGATTATAGGGAGAGCCAGTGCACCTGGCCTGAAACCAGACTTCTAATTTTGTTTCCTGTGAACATGTGATGAGGAATACAATGAGCACTAGCACAGTTTTATGTGTCTGTCTTGATATGACTGCGGTTGCCTACAGTTGACCACTATTGCTTTTGTCCCATCGATTTAAATGTCAACTCAGTTAAAAAGGAAAATTATGTTTAAGTACTACAATGAAAAGGGGTTAGGCCTTAAGGACACACGTAAAAGGTCTTGGGGATCTACCAGAAAATGTAGGGCCCACACTTTGAAAACCACTGGCCTAGAACCATGATTCTTATCTCCAAAGTTACATGGTCTTTTCCTCAGAAGGTTACAATTTTCCAATGTTTTCCAGCACTGTTACTTTGCAGACAAATATTTCCTGTATTTATTTTTTCTATACCTCTTGAATTCATTTTTCTTTTTGCATCTCCTCTTGTTTTGTCACCTCCTTATTGATTTATTTTGCATTAATTAACATCAAAACTATTTACCTATAAGCCTAGTTTTCCACTTTAGCCCAATTCTCTCTGGTTTGAGGAATATTAGCACAATTTCTCAGGATTTTGTTGTATCAGCTTCTTTCCTCATTCTGATTCTGGGGGAAGGTGACAGAGGAGTGTGCAGAAATTTCTAGGCTGTGCAGTCATGCAAGAATTTTCTGTTTGTTTCTTTGGCTCTGACTTTTAAAAGTGATAACATTATATCTGATTTTCTTGCCTGTTGTCACTGATGAGTCTGTTTTTGCTGACACTTTTACTGCGTTACTTTTTCCCTCTTATTACTATTATTATTAATAAATTGGATCCTGCTATGTTTCCCAGGCTGGATTTAAACTCCTGGGCTCAAGTAGTCGTACTACCTCAGCCTCTTGAGTAACTGGTACTATAGATGGACACTCAGCTTTTGCCCTGTTATTAATGTTTACGACATTAGATATTAGGAAATAATTTGCACTTCAGTGTTACCTCATTATATTATTTGCCTGTTAGTATTTAGCAGGCTGCTACACTTGACTTACACCCTAGGTATATGTGTCCAGTTCGAGGACCATTTACTTGATGAGAGGCTTGGGAATATTTAGTGTTTGTCAACTACAGTAGTTGGTTTCTTTCTATGTTTCTACTGACTTGTGTCAATATCTATCTAAAAATAGAATTGCTTTGGCTCCTTTTTTTAAGTTTCCTTTAATTTGGAAAATACTTGTAAAATTTTACAACTTATTTCTGTTGGATTTTTCAGTTGAGATAAATGTCTAAAGCTGTGAATATAAGAACTAGGAATGAGATCTTCTTCCATGAGGATTTGGGATTCCCTTTATGCTGCAAGAAGTTAAGCCTTCCCTGTGAAAGATCCATACACAAACAGATCCCAAGAAGGGGTTTGCATGGTCTGATAAAGCTGACAACTGCAGATTATACTCAAGAGCTTTGATAGGGTCTCAGCAGGAGTGAATCCAAGTTTTGTGAGATCCAAAGTTTGTTAAGTTTGGGGTCCTTTGTATAAATAAAAAAAAATACAGCATTATACATTTGAAAATAGGTACACGGCCTTGGAAGTAGCCTATGCAACTGAGCAGCCCTGAAGCTTGCACTTCATTGACTCTGTAAATCTTCTTCTAGGTCCCATGGAAATGTTTTCCAAGCAAACTCAGACTTAAACTTGTCTTCTCACAGCATTTGCCAAGACTGGCAGTGTTTTAGCAGACTTGGACCAATTCATGTGTGGGCCCTGAACTTAGTTGGGTTACTCTGCACTTACAATCTGTAACATTCTGGTGTGTTTGTGCCAAATAAACTGCAGCCTTCCAGTGGCCCTGCTTTGTGTTACTGGGCTTCTTCTCTGGTTTTATGATTAATCTCTTATTTATCTGGGGTTGACTCAATTTACTTGTCTAGGACCTAGACATTGTTCTTGGCTTTTGCATCTCTGATTATTCCATCAGCTTTACTCTTTCCTCTTATTTCATATGGGAAGTACTGGCCTGGACCACAACACTGACATTGAAGATGGCAGTTTGTATTAGTTCTTTCTACAATCTCCTAACACATCAGATGCTAATCCTCTGGTTACAAATGCTGGCTCAGATTAAGAGTCCTAGTTCACCTCATCCGCTTTGCCCAGTGTGAGATGGGCTTTTGGCTAGAAATCAAGCCCTACTGTTAAAATCACATCCTAGGTAGGACCCAGCCTAATTCATACTTCTCACCCCTCTCTGCTCTTCTAGTAAGGTTGAGCTTACCTTGAGGTAAAGCCCAGAGATTAGTGACCAGAAGTTCCATCTTCATACCACAACCATTAATGAAGTTTCATATAAAGAGCACAGTCTTTTAACACACTTCATCTTAGATATGTCAGAGTATGATAAGACACCTTAGTTTCCCTGCCATGTATAATCAAGAACACCTAATGCTAGACAATAAGAACAGCTGTGATAGTTTTTGAGTCATATTATCATGAATTTGAGATTGATATACTTTTCTCCAGTTAGTTTTCATCTTATGAAATTTGAGAAACAGAGAATTGGTATGATCCTCCACTGCAAAGCAGAGGTTGACTTGCATGATGGTTTAATTTTATGTACCAACTTGACTGGGCCACAGAGGGCCCGAATATTTTGACAAACATTACCCTGGATGTTTCTACACGGGTGTTTTTGGATGACACTAATGTTTAAATTGGTAGACTGAGTAAAACAGATTGCTCTCAGAATGTTGGTGGGCTCCATTCAGTCAGTTGAAGGCTTGAGCAGAACAAAATGTGAACCCTCCCCCACTCCAAGTAAGTGAGATCTTCCTGCTGAGGGCCTCCAAGTGGGAACAGTAGAGCTTCACAGTTCTGCAGTAGTTGGTGAACTACTACTCGAAGTGGGGCGTGGGCTCTGCAGATTTTGGACTTCACAGCCTCCTCCACAACCATGTAAGCTAATTCCTTATCATAAATCTCTATCTATCTCTACTTCCGTCTCTGTCTTTATTTTTATGTCTATCTCTATCTCTGTCTCTGTCTCTGTCTGTCTCTACCTCTTATCTGTATCTCTCTCTCTCTCTCTCTATCTCTCTCTCTACCTCTATGTCTATCTCTATCTCTGTCTATCTCCATGCCCCATTGGATCTATTTCTCTGGAGAATCCTGACTAATAGGACTTGTTAAATCATTCTGCAAATACAGAGAGTGGCACATTTCCAGGTTAGCAAATAAAAATTTCCACCTACCTATTATAGAAAGTATTTATTTAAAAATTTACTTCTTTCATTTTTAAAAAGTACACTGATGCAAATGCAAATTTTTGTGTTACAAATGATGGCTCTGGGCTGTGCGCGGTGGCTCACGTCTGTAACCCCAGCACTTTGGGAGGCCGAGGCGGGCGGATCACGAGGTCAGGAGATCGAGACCATCCTGGCTAACATGGTGAAACCCCATCTCTACTAAAAATACAAAAAATTAGCCGGGGATGGTGGTGGGTGCCTGTAGTCCCAGCTACTCGGGAGGCTGAGGTAGGAGAACGGCGTGAACTCAGAAGACGGAACTTGCAGTGACCGAGACTGCACCACTGCACTTCAGCCTGGGTGACAGAGAGAGACTCCGTCTAAAACAGAAAAAGAAAAAGAAAAAGAGAAGAAATGGTGGCTCCAAGAACAAAGAAGACCATATTGAGCCTCTCAATCAAATTTGTCAACTTAGTGGTGAGGCATTGTAGAACCAGGTGATAATGCATCAATTTCATTATTAGAAATAATGCCTCCTACAGGAACACCATGATAAGTCACTTACAAATTTAGAGGTCCCCAACAAATCTCAGACGGCATGCACAGGTGGGTGTCGAAGCCCCTTCCATTAAAGGGCTCTCTAGGCAAGTAAAAGAATTTGGCTTTGCAAGTATTCAGGGACCTTTCTGCCGTTCCATGAAATGTACCTCATGAATATTTGTCCTCCCCTTTGTAAATTAAAGTATACACATCAGGATGCAGTTTGAATAATATCTCGCAGTAATTTTCTTCATGCCAGCTGTGTTTTACACTGTCTTAAAGAAGGCTGGCAAAAATACAAATCAGTCATGAGAAAGTGTAAAAACAAAAGTAACCCATCCAGAACTAACAGAGTAAATCACTTAAGGGAACATTGAGTCCTAATTGTAGAAATAACATACATTAATCACCCTTTTGGTGCTACCAGGGGGATGGGCTTGCTGATGGGCATTCCATGGCCTGACACGATGAAAACAAAATACAGAGCCAGGCCAAGGTTTCCTCGTGAATCTGTGTATTCAGAAGCCCGGGTGGGCATATAGCTACATCATTTTAAAAATTATAATGGAAAGAAAGCCCTGGTAATACAATACTGGAGCTGCAAGTGTGGGCACATTTACAGGAAGAAATTCACTTGGGAAGGCTTTCTTCTGACATTAGACATATGGCAAAGCTCTACTGGAAATCGTTCAATGTTTATGCTTACCTTCAGGATGGGAGGCAAGATATTTCAAATAATTGCAGCTATCAACTTTCCAGCTGAGTGGAATTTGGCTAGATATGAAAATTGCTCCTCGCTGTAAGAAAAAAACCATCAATTTTAAAAACAAAATTCCATGCGCAGTGAGAAGCTATGGTATGTCTGATATGTCATGTGTCTTAGTCTCTTATCCTGGGAAAAGCAGAGCATATAGATGCCTGTGGTTTATTTTGGGAACTGGTCCCAAAGCACAGGAATGGAGGACTGGGAAGAATAAGATAGGGGAAGAAGGAAAGCCAGTCCAAGAAGACATGACAGAGCTGATCACCACTGTCTGTCCACAACTAGGATTTGATTCCTTTGGGGTCTTTCGGGAAAACTGCGATTCATAAATCTGTAATTGTCCAACCAGAGGTAGAAAAGGTGAACACTTATATACTAGCTTTCATTTTCCTTTGGTGAAAAGTCAGGCCACGGGTTGATGATACCCTTGTCCTTCTACTTTGAGTTTTTTTTTCCATAATGGCCAAGTGAGTTCATGAAGAAATCTCATGTACAGGCTTAGAAATCCCTGAGTGAGGCCAGGCACGGTGGATCACGCCTGTAATCCCAGCACTTTGGGAGGCCGAGGTGGGTGAATCACAAGGTCAGGAGTTCAAGATCAGCCTGGCCAACATGGTGAAACCCTGTCTCTACTAAAAATACTAAAATTAGCCGGGCGTGGTGGCAGATGCCTGTAATCCCAGCTACTTGCGAGGCTGAGGCAGAGAATTGCTTGAACCCAGGAGGCGGAGGTTGCAGTGAGCCAAGATCACGCCACTGCACGCCAGCCTGGGGCCACAGAGTGAGACTCTGTATCAAGAAAGAAAGAAAGAGAGAAAGAGAGGAAGAGAGAAAGAGAGAAAGGGAAAGGGAGAGGGAAAGGGAAGGAAAGGAAAAGAAAGAGAGAGAGAAAGAGGGAGGGAGGGAGGGAAAGAAAGAAAGAGAAAGAAAGAAAAAAGAAGGAAGGAAGGAAGGAAGGAAGGAAGGAAGGAAGGAAGGAAGGAAGGAAGGAAAATCCTGAGTGAAAGGTGGTACATTTAGCACACCCAAGTGGAGGTGCTATCGGGGTGCACCAGCGTAACTTTCTGACAGAGCAATGGCTGGGGTAAAACAGCAGACCAAGGTGCTCTCTGATGGAGTGCACAAGTTATGTTGGATACATCATGGGAAGATTCTCTGTACTTGCATTTTTATACACTTTTTTAAATGTTTTGATAATGGAATTTTTTTTTTTTTTTTTTTTTTTTTTTTTTTTTTTTGAGACGAAGTCTCGCTATGCCGCCCAGGCTGGAGTGCAGTGGCCGGATCTCAGCTCACTGCAAGCTCCGCCTCCCGGGTCCAGGCCATTCTCCTGCCTCAGCCTCCCGAGTAGCTGGGACTACAGGCACCGCCACCTCGCCCGGCTAGTTTTTTGTATTTTTTAGTAGAGACGGGGTTTCACTGTATTAGCCAGGATGGTCTTGATCTCCTGACCTCATGATCCGCCCGTCTCGGCCTCCCAAAGTGCTGGGATTACAGGCTTGAGCCACCGCGCCCGGCCTTGATAATGGAATTGAGAGTAGTATGTTTCTGTCCTATCATTCATGGACTGAACAAGGTATAAGTATCTCATTATCTGTTTCTTTGGAAAGAAGATGTCCTCATGTCTTCTCTGTAATCTGGAGGCTCCACTCTGCCCCTATATATTCTTACATTCTTTCAGCACCAGTGGCTGGTGTCATCAGTCAGCAAAGAGAGACACCTGGGGTCTTCAGCCCTTTCCTCACCCACTGACAGAAAGTGAAACCATGACTATCTCCTGATTTCAAAAGTGTAATAGTCTGTGTATGTACACACACACACACACACACACACACACCCCTCTTGTATTTTCATCAAAGATTTTTTTAACTCTTTGGATGGACTTTTGCTGCGACATTTGAAGACATTTAAGGATAAATTTGTGCTAATCTCAGAGATGTCTACTTCAATGTAAAAGAAGAATCCAAAAATCCTAGGCAGTGGCATGGATGAAAACATGAGGATGCCACATTTCCTCTCCTTTCCCCCAAAAGAGAGAAGAGTACTCTTTTGCTCTTCTGTCTACATTAAAGCTTGGTTAAGGGGTAAACTATTAGACAATTTGTATTGTTGCTTTCCAAATTATTTGCATTTGAGTTTGTCTTCCTCAGTAGAATGAAGGACTTTGCTCCTCACTGGAATTAAGGGGATCTGGAAAGATGTGAGTGATTTGCCTTGGGTCCCTGAAATTCTACTGTGCAAGTTTGACAGCGTAGGACATGGGCCTTGTGTGGGGTGGCTGAACTGGTAAAATGTCTTCTATCCTACCATCAGACCCTTTAAAAAAAAACACTTTTTAACTGGTATCTCATATTCTCCTAGCCTAAAGTTAATTACATGTTCATTTAGCGGAAGTTCAACATCTATGATATTAAAAGAGATTTAATGCTGTATTCATTGGTTGCCTTGCTTTATTTCCACAATAAATGTATTTCTACATCCCCTAAAATGAGCTGGATGATGTGTGGGGTAGGCTCAGCAGCTTTGGAGTCAAACAAACCTGTGTTTCCTTTCTGTGTCTGCTACCTCTGTTAGCCCCAATGTCCTTGTCTATAAAATGGGGATACTGATATCTGTTAGGCAGGATTGTTATGAGGATTTTGGATAATGTACATAGGTATTCTAATATAATATATGGGACTAGAAGAGAGTAAGTGACAGTGCTGAGTTAACCTCTCAGAATAATCTACTAATGCCCTCTGGGAAAAGGGAGGCTGGTGTCTGCAGGGAGATATTTCCCAGTCAAGTCTGACTCATTGATATTCCCCAAGGCATTTTTTGCGTGTCCCATCCATCCTTGGACAATTTTCTTACAACAAATTCCCAAAAGCAAGAAGGGGATAAATGCAAAGTGAAATGTGGACCTCCAAGTGAATTACAGCATTTGTCAGTGCGATCAGCTCTAAATCGAAAAGTAAACTTAATTAAATAGAAAAGGGAAAACTCTTGTTGATGCCATAATGAAATTCAGGGTTTCAAGGCTGACAGAGAGGAAGCTGTATTGAAAGGTTCATAATTAAACAATGGGATAAAATTATCACAGGGTTTTTACACTGCATCTATGCCCATATTTATTTATTTATATTCATTGCCTTCCAAAAATAGAGTCTATAAAACTGAGTACACAATTCAATTATACCTGTTGTGCCCCCAATTAGCCAAATCCTGGCACACTTCAATTTGTGTGTTCCAGCTGTGTGCGTTAGAAATCGAACATTAGGGCTAGGAATTGTCTCCTCTGAGCTTGTTTCCTGGCACAGAAATTAAAGACCAGGCTGGTTAATAGGTGTCTGGTCTCCTAGGCCTGTCGTGCTGGCTTTGAAGGCCAAGCGAGGGGCTGCAATGAGAATTTGCAAATGAAATGTGAAAAATGGTTCCTAAAGTTTGGTGAAGAGAGATTTGGTGGGTAGGGCTGAGAACTCAACTGATGAGACCACACAGGGTCAACAATTGTTAAAATGGCTAAAATTCAACTGGCAGTACATTTTTCTAATTACTGAATGCTTTAAACATGCTGGAAATAACTGAGACTCAGATATCCATCACTCAGATTAAACATATGTTAACCATTTGTCATATTTTGTTCAGTTGTTTTTACATTTAAAAATACAATGTTAAAATTCTAGCTTAGTTTTTCACCACCTCTTTCCTTGGTTCTCCCCTTTCTACTTGGAGTGCTATTAAGAAATCAGTATGTGAGATTATCATGCATTATAGAATGTCTTTAGTCTATATGTGTGCTATCATGCACATGGTACAGTATTGGAGTACTTTTTGTGTGTAAATTCATTTATAGAAACAAAATGCTCCCATATGGCCACAAGGAGATATAAAGGATGTTCATTGCAGCCCTGCTTACAATAGCTAGAAATTGAAAAATAACCAATTTTCTCACCTATAAAGGATTAAACTGTTTTTTATTCATATCCTGAAATATTTTAGAGAAGTGTAAATAAATGAACCAGATTTATGTGTATTACTATAAATATATTTCAAAAATATATTTTTTAATTTAAAAAGTTGCTTTTGAACTTTTTTTTTTTTTTTTTTTGAGACGGAGTCTCGCTCTGTCGCCCAGGCTGGAGTGCGGTGGCCGGATCTCAGCTCACTGCAAGTTCCGCCTCCCGGGTTTACGCCATTCTCCTGCCTCAGCCTCCCGAGTAGCTGGGACTACAGGCGCCCGCCACCTCGCCCGGCTAGTTTTTTTTTGTGTGTGTGTGTTTTAGTAGAGACGGGGTTTCATCCTGTTAGCCAGGATGGTCTCGATCTCCTGACCTCGTGATCCACCCGTCTCAGCCTCCCAAAGTGCTGGGATTACAGGCTTGAGCCACCGCGCCTGGCCGCTTTTGAACTTTTAAGTGAATTTGTCAGGATCCCCATCCTTCTCCCAGGATCTGTGTGTGGGAGAGAAACAGGTAGATGCTCAGCAAGCAGGGCACTTGGATGATACTCCTGTTGGGTGAGTCCACATGAGTGAGCTCTGGTCAGTGACCTGCTGGAGAGACAAGTGGTCATTGTCATTTACAGGTCTGACCCATTCAGACCTCTCCAGGATCATCCACACATGCTGCACACTGTCCTCCTGGACAGCTGCAATGGACCTAGTGGAGGTTCCAAGGTATGGTGGAGACAATGAATGGATGAAGCTAGGGCCCTCCTGTAACACACACTGTTCTATGATTTGGACAAGAAACACGCCTTTATTGAGTTCAGCTACTGATGCTTTGTGATTGTAGCTTCTCTCACCATATGCAGTGTGTGCAATAAAGCTGTTCATGAGTCACTTGTTTAGCAGCCACCATGATGTCTGGGGCATCGGTGAACAATCTGGAGGGGAAGAACAGGAAAACTGAGGAGAGAGGAGCCCTGACTCTTCCTTTGGGAGGAGCTACATCTGGCCATGTTTCTCATGGTTCCTGGATCTGCTCTTCCTTTTGTTTCTATCATCCTCCATGGTTACATCGGAAGTGTGTTAATGCCTTCCCTAGGCCCACCATAGTATTACCAGCCCTCTTCCTAGTGAAAAATTGGGAGCAGAGTTTTCAATAATCTTAGGCTCTGAATTCAGACTCACAGTTTCCCTGGACCTACTTTACTTGAGCTGCCATCCAAAACGCAATAGATGGGGGATGCCAGAGACCTGCTTTGTGTCTTCAACCATGTGAGGACACAGAGAGAAGATACCATCTAGGAACAACAACAAAAAAACAGACCCTCACCAGACACTGAAAGTGCTGCAGCCTTGGCCTTGAACTTGCCAACCTCCAGAACAGTGATAAATAAACTTTTACTGTTTAAGTCATCCCATCTATGGCAGGTTTCATCCTGAGGCCTCTTCTCTTGGCTTGTAGGCAGCCACCATCCCTGTACATGCTCACATGACCTCTTGTTTGTGCTCCTGTGGAGAGGGGGAGCTCTAGTGTATATTCCTTTTTCTTGTAAGAGCAATAATCCAGCCAGGCATGGTGGCTCATGCCTGTAATCCCAGCACTTTGGGAGGCCGAGGTGGGCGAATCACCTGAGATAAAGAGTTCAAGACCAGCCTGGCCAACATGGTGAAACTCCGTCTCTACTAAAAATACAAAAATTAGCCAGGTGTGGTGACTTGTGCCTGTAGTTCCAGCTCCTCCAGGGGCTGAGGCATGAGAATCATTTGAACCCAGGAGATGGAGGTTGCAGAGAGCCAAGATCGTGCCATTGCACACCAGCCTGGGTGACAGAGCAAGACTGTCTCAAAAATAATAATAATAACAAAATAAAATGAAATAAAAATAAGGCCACTAATCCCCTTATGACCTCTTCTGGACCTAATCACCCCATAAAGGGCTCACCTCCGGCTGTCATTCCATTGAGGGTTAGGGTTTCACATAGGAATTTGAGGGAGGGCACAAACATTCAGTCCATACTACCTCGTAATCCATTTATCTACAAAAGTTAAAAGATGAGTGATATTTGCTTCCAGCCAGTTCTGTATGCCAATAACCAGATCCAAATTTCCTTATCGATACATTTTTAAAACTTACTTTTCTGCTCCCACATCCCTAACTTTAAATTCTTTGTGAAGACTCTCTTAAGACTATGAACTTGAATGGGAAGGCTACAGGCCTGATTTAATATTTGCCCTGGATTACTTTCCCAAGTTGAGATGATTTACTGAGCCATTTCCACTCAAAGTATTTGTTTTTTAATTAGCCCCTTAAAATAATTTTAAACTTAAGAAAAAGTTGTGAAAATAGTGGGAAATTTCCACAGAACCTTCACTCAGATTCCCTTAATATTAACATACTGTGTAACCATAATACAAACTTGGAAACCACGAATTAGCATTGGTATTCTTAACTGATCTGCAGAACCTTATATGAAGTTCATTAGTTGTTCAACTATTGTCCGTTTTTCTGGGCCAGAATCCAGTCCAGGTTGTGACAATGTGTGTATTTTTTTGTCTCCTTAGTCTGCACCAATTGGTGACCATTACTCAAGCTTCATGTTTTATGACTTCTACTTTTAAAGAATACTGGTCAGCTCTTTTGTAGAATGTTACTCAGTCTGGATGTGTCTGATATATTCTCATGATTAGATTCAGATCACAAATTCATTTGGCAATGATACTACAGAAATGATGTTCTCTTCCCAATGCACCATACCAAGGTATATGTGGTGCAGATATATTTTATTACTAATGATATTTATCTTGATCACTTGCTTAAGGTAATATCTTCAGGGTTTCTCCACTCTAAAATTCCTCTTGTTGGTGATGAATTAATATTTTGGAAGAGATATTTTAAACCCAGGAAATACTCTGCTTCTCATCATACTTTCACCCAGAAATTTTAGTATCCGTTGATAACATTTGTCTGCAATAATTATCACTGTGGTATCAGTTTCAGGATGGTTTTCTCATTTTCTTTTTCTCTTCAATGAAGGGATGTGTTAAGTTGTATTCTACTGTGAGGAGTCATTGTCCTTTCTTCTCTGAGTCTTTATTCAGTAATTTATTCAGTATACAGTTTTAGATATTGATTCTATCTACGAGTTGCAATTCAATACTCTCACTAGTTTGTTGCCCAAATTGTTGTAGCTTTGGCGATTGAGAGCTCATTCCAGTTGGTTTTTATGTTGTTATTGTTGTTGTTTGTAACATGCTGTTGTTATTTTTTGAGCGTTGACTTACTTCCCAGTACCATACAATGTTTGAGTTCATGTTGTATTTTCCTTATCCTGGCAGTGGAGCTAGATATTTCTCCAAGCAGCTCTGTTTCTTTTATTAGAGAACGTAGTTAGAAACTAAGATTTGAGTAGTAGGTATATTCCTTCCTATTGGAGGAGTATCATTGCTTGTAGATCTTCCCAACAGACAGAACTAGGAAATGTATGTATATTTTCTAGGAACTATATATCACATATCTCCATTTTGTTCTATAAATGTATATTATATATATATTATCTATCTATCTATCTATCTATCTATCTATCTATCTATCTATCTATCTATCATCTATCTATGGAGAGATGTCACTACCACCTCATTCCTGTGACCACATTCTATTTTCTTCTTGTTTCTACCCCATTGCTACTCACCCTCTCTATGTAATCAATCTCACTAGTCTGATGTATCCATTTTATCCTTCTTGTAATTCTTTTGTACAAAATAGCAACACAGTTATATTTTTGTATATCCCTTTCTTTCTAACATGAAAGGTGGAGAACTTTTATCATTTAAAAATATCTTTTATAATCCCTCTATCTGTACATAGAGATCTTCCCCCATTTGTTGCATTTTGTGGATTTACCACAGGTTATGTAACCATTCTTCTGTATGTGAACATTTAGTCTGTTTCAAATACTCTGGAAGTCAAAACAATGCTAAGACGAATAACTTTGTGTATGTGTATTTTCATATTGTCCAAAGTGTAAATCTAGTGTGAATTCCTAGAAGTCATTGCCAGGTTAAAATGTAATTCGTTTACAGTTTTGTTAGATATTACCAAATTCCTCTACCCAATGATTGTTTGCGTTTCTGCCAGCAATGTGTGGAAGTGACTAATTCTTCAAAGCCACACGAACAGGATGTGTTGTCATAATTTGTCATTTTCTTAAATCATCATTTCAAGGCGTCGCTGGATTTTATTAATTTGTGTTTATCTCTTTGTGAGTAACTTTGAATATTTTCCACATGCTTAAAGCCATTTTATACATCCCTCTGTGTGTGTATGCGTGCATGTGTGTGCTTTCTTTGCTCAGGATTTTGGTACTTGTGCCCCTTAACTTTTTTCTCTGATGTTTTTAAGCAAACTAAATAATGGTCATATAAGCTATTCATTCATTTGATAAATTCTTACTTAGCAACCACTATTCTCAGAACCATGCTAGTATCATAATATAAAGGGGGACAGTCCTTCATGGAACCTTGGCGTATGGAAAGAGATTGTTGAACCCTTTACTTTTTTATTTTGAGATTAACTATAGGTTCACATTCAATTGTAAGAAACAGGAAGATCATGAGTACCCTTTACCTAGTTTTCCCCAATGATAACACCCTTCAAAACTGTAATAAAATACCATAACCAGGATTCTGCCATTGATATAGTCAGCACAGAGAACATCTCCATCACCACAAGGATCCCTCACATCACCTTTTGATCGACATGCCAACTTTTCTCCAGTCCCTTTCTTTCATTAATCCCTGGCAACCACTATTCTGTTTTCAATATTTATCATTTTGCCATTTCAAGAATGTTATGTAAGTAGAATCATGCACTCTGCAACATTTTTTAGGCTGCCATTTACTCAGAATAATGCTCTGGAGATTAATTCAGATTCTTGCATGCATCAACAACCGTTCCTATATGTTTGATGCTGAGCAGTATTATATGGTAAGTGTGCTTACTATGAACCGTTTGACCATTCACCCAGGGGAGGAAGTCAAAGTTGTGTCCAGTGTTTGACGATTATGAATAAAGCTGCTGTGACTGTCCATGTTCTGGTTTTGTGTTAACTTCCTTAAGCCTTTGTTTCTTTCGTGTAAATGCTCAAGAGTGCAATTGCTGGGTCACATGATGGTTGCATGTTTGGTTTTTGAAGAAACTACCAAATGATTTTTCAGTCTACCATTTTATATTCCCATCAGCAAATATGAGCCATCCAGTTACTTCACGTCCTCACAAGCATTTGGTATTCTTTTTTTTTTTTTCTTTTTCTCTTTTAAGTAGCCATTTTGATTGATGTTTAGTGTTAGCTCATTGCATTTGTCTAGTGGTGAGTGATGTTAAACATTTCTTGGGCTTATGTATCATCCATTTAGCCTCTTCAGTGAAATATTTCTTCATGTCTGTTGTTTGTGTCCCAAGTTAATTGTTTTTATTCTTGACTGTTATGTTTTGTGAGTGTTTAGAAAATATATTACAAATTCTAGTTCTTTATTGGATATGTGGTTTGCAAATATTTTCTTCCACTTTGTAGCTTTTTTCTTTATCTTCACTGTATTTTTCACAGAGCAAATTCTTTAATTTTGATAAGGTCCATTGTATCAAATTTTCATTTGATTGATAGTACTTTTGATGTCAAGTCTAACAATATTTCACCGTTCCTGAGATAGAATATTTTCTCCTATGTTGTCTTCTAAAAGTCTTATAATGTATATTTCATATTAAGTCTATGATCCACATATTCATTTCAGATTAAGTGGAGGAAGTTTGAGTCTTAGATTGGGGTCCTTTTTCTATCTCTTTTGTGCCAGTAGATGTCCAATTGCTCCAGTACCATTTGTTGAACTGTTGAATAGTATATATTCTTTTTTAAGTTGCTTTTGCACCTTTCTTTTTTCCAAAAGTCTTTTCAGTAAATTTCTGTGGGTCTATTTCTGGATAGTTTCATTGATCTCTGTGTCTATACCTCTGAAAATTTCACAGAATTTTGATCATTGTAGCCATATAGTAACGCACAGTGGCTCATACCTGTAATCTCAGCACTTTGAGAGGCCGAGTTGGGTGGATCATTTGAGGTCAGGAGTTTGAGACCAGCCTGGCCAACATGGAGAAACTCCGCCTCTACTAAAAATTAGCTGGGTGTGGTGGTAGATGCCTGTAATCCCAGCTACTCAGGAGTCTGAGTCAGGAACGTTACTTGAACCCAGAAGGTGGAGGTTGCAGTGAGCCAAGATCACACCACTGCACTCCAGCCTGGACAACAGAGCGAGATTCTGTCTAAAAATAATAATAATAATAAAATAAAAATACATAAAAAATAAAAACCCAATAGATTAAACTCTTCTATTTTATTCTTTTTTGAAATTATATTAACTATTTTAGCTCCTTTGCCTTTCCATGTAAAATTTAGACTATTTTTCATATGTCTATAAAAATCTTGAGATTTTCATGAGAATTATATGTTAATTTGGGGAGAATTGACTTCTTTACTATGTTGAATTTTTCAGTACTTGAAGTACTTTATTGCTATTCTTTGATTTCTTTCATCAAGGTTTATAGTTTCAGCATACATACAATTTATGTACATGTTTGTTAGATTTACATGTATTTTATTTATTTTGAGTGATTATAAATTATATTTAAAAAATTTTTTATCTTGCATGATTAATATATAAATACATCACATAAACTATATAATATTATAAATAATTACAACTGACTTTAAAATATGTAACTTGTACGCTGTAAACTGGCTGTACTCATTTATTAATTCTGAAAGTTTTTTAGAATTCTTTGAAATTTTCTGTGAAGACAATCATGTCATCATCAAATAGAGACTATTTACTTATTTCTGATCTGTATGCCTTTATTTTCTCTTCTTGTATTAGTGCGCTGGATAGGACCTCCAGCATGTGTCAAACCATAGTGCTCTTCTGTTTTCTGAAAGAGATCATACAGATTTCATGTTAATTCTTTAAATTCTTGGTAGCCTTCTCCAGTGAAACCATCTGGACCTGGAGATTTCTTTTCTGGGAATAAATTACAAACCCAGTTTCCTTAATAGAGAGCTATTCAAATTATCTACTTCATAATGGGTGAGTAGTGGCTTATCTTCTCCCGGCTCAAAGTGATTTTCCTTTGGTAACCTCCCGTGCAAGAGGCAGAAAAGCCAGGCCAGGAGAGTGACCTCTTGAGTGGAGGATAACTGGGGCAAGGACATCTTGAGCCAGAGAAATAGAAAGCAGAAAAAGAAACCAGAGAAAACCATGAAGGAAAATTGTCTGCAAATAAATGCTTTTTATCTTTCTCACATCAAAAGCAGCTTCTTCTGGCCAGCTGTCCTCTGTTCATTCTAGCTTGCATTGACCTCTCTATTGCATAAGTTCTAATTCTGACTCTGCCACTTGTATGCTGTGTGACATTAGGCAAGTTATTTAACCCCCCTGTGCCTCAGTTTGTTTCCTATAAAAATGAAAATACCATTAGCATTTTCTTTATACGGTTGTGCAAGGATTCAAATGAGTTAATAAATAGAGTTGAAAAATAGCACCTAATGGATATCTTGTTTTTCTGGCACCGTTTATTAAGAAGACTTTCTTGTTCTCATTGAATTGCTTCAACACCTTTTGTTTTGTTTTGTTTTGTTTTTTTAGAATAACCTATGATATAATGTATGGGTCTATTTCTAGACTTCTCATTCCCACCAATCTATCTGTACATAATTTTGCAAATAGCACACTATCTTTATTACTGCGGCTTTAGAGTAAGCCTTGAAATCAGGGAGTGTTAAGTCTTCTAATTGTGTTTATCTTCTTCATGATTGCCTTGCTATTTTAGGTCATTTGCATTTCCATATACGTTCTGCAATTAGCTTGCCAAATGCTATTTTTATGAAAGACTGATGTAATTTTGATTGGAGTTGCATTATAGATCAATGGTTTAAAGTCAAGAATATTGAATTTTTCCATATAAAAATATGGTTCATACTTCCATTTATTTGGCTTTTAAAAATTTTATTTAGCAATATTTTCTAAGTCTTACACATCTTTTGTTAACTGTATTCCTTTTAATGCTATTAACAATTTTGACTTTTAAAGTCTCGTTTTTCAATCATTTATGGCTACTATAAATACAATTAATCTTTTGTATACTGATCCTTTAGCCTGTGACCTTAGTAAATTTGCCTGTTAGTTCCAGGGTTTGTAAATTTCTTCAGATTTTCTATAACACAATCATGTAACCTGCAAATAAAAAATGCTTTACATTTTACTTTCCAAACTTCGCATCTATCTACACACTTCTCTCTCTCTCTTTCTCTCTTCTCCCTTCCTTCTTCACTCTCCTTCCTTCTCTCCCTTTCTTTTTCTCTCTTTCTCTTTCTTGCTTAATTTCTCCTGCACTCCACCTCTCGCTCGCTCTCTCTCTCTCTCAATTGTGTTGATTAGAACTTATGGCATATTTTAAATAAAAATGAAAGTAATCATTCTTGTCCTGTCCTAACTTTAAGGGAAAAGATTAAACATTTAAATGTTACCTATAGGTTTTCATAGATGCACTTTACCTCCTGTATATTTTAAAACTTTGTGTTTATTATTATTATTATTATTATTATTATTATTATACTTTAAGTCCTGGAATACATGTGCAGAACAGGCAGGTTTGTTACATAGGTATACACATGCCATGGTGGTTTGCTGCACCCATCACCCCGTCATCTACATTGTATTTCTCTTAATGCTATCCCTCCCCTAGCACCCCATCACCTGACAGGCCCCGGTGTATGATGTTCCCCTCTCTGTGTCCATGTGTTCTCATTGTTGAACTCCCACTTATGAGTGAGAACATGCGGTGTCTGGTTTTCTGTTCTTGTGTTAGTTTGCTGAGAATGATGTTTTCCAGCTTCATCTATGTCCCTGCAAAGGACACGAACTAATCCTTTTTCATGGCTGCATAGTATTCCATGGTGTATATGTGCCACATTTTCTTTATCCAGTCTATCACTGATGGACATTTGGGTTGTTTACAAGTCTTTGCTATTGTGAACAGTGCTGCAATAAACATACATGTGCATGTGTCTTTATAGTTTGTGTTTTTAAACTTGCATTATTTCCTTCACAGTTTATTAGTGCGATTTCTCCATGGTGATAGGTGTACATCTGTGCCTCCTTTATCCATGCTATACGATATCTCCATAAAAATATCAGAATCTATTTTTACATTTACCTCTTAATTTATATTAGGATGTTTCATTGTTTTAAAAGTGCACATAATGCTCCTTTGATAATTCCTCTACATATTTCTGTAAACTTATGAATGAATTTTTGGTACATTCCAAAACTACTATTGACTTTAATATTTTTAGACCAAACACCCCTGCAAAATTTGTGTGCCTAATTCTACTGTCACTACCTGTGTGTAAGAGTTCGTATGGTTTCACAGCTTTCCCAACTGTTGTTATTATCATATAACTTAATTTTTACCCATCTGATAAGTGTAAAATTATACGTCCCTGGATTTTAGTTTCACTTCTCTTACAAGCTGAGAGACTGAGAATTTTTAAAATTTCAAATAGATATTTCACTTTACCTCTTTGACTAATTTTACCAGTTTCCTACTGAATTACTTATATTCCTCTAATTTTTGTAGATTTAACTTACATATACCAGATATTGATTCTTGGCCAATTAGATGTGATACACAAGGACTGCAGTCTCTAGCTTCTGTCTTTTTATCTTCTCTGTCTCTGTCTCTGTCTTTCTGTCTCTGTGTCTGCTCATCTGCCCCTGTCACAAACATGCACATGCACACACACACACTCACACACACATACACACTTTATGCTGCTTTTGATAAACAGGAGGTTTCATTTGTAAATGGTCACATTTATCAATCTTTTTTTGTGGTTTCATAACTTGTTTAAAAGAACAGATCCTGAGATTACAGTGGTGTGATCTTTTATTTTCTTTTTAAGTTTAGAAGTTTGACTCTTCACATAAAATTCCTTTTAGTTTATTTTGTATATGAGGGATACAATTCCCAGATTGGCCGTATGGACAAAAAAAATGAATTCCTCTAACTGAATGGTCCATCTTCTCTCTGACAGGTGGTGCCTGCTCTGCATATGACGTGTGTTATAAGGGTGTAGGTGTGTTTCTGGTCTTTCCATTGTGCTCCGTGTCCCACCATTCATTTCAGCTCTACCTTCTTGTCTTCCTACTGTTGCTTCATGTAAGAGTCTCCATCTGTGCAGTCATCGTCTAACCATATTGCTTTGCCTTACAATTTTCTTAGCTTTTCTTAGTAAAATGTATGCTCTTCCACATATATTTCAGAATGAATATGTCCAGTTTTAGAAAATTCAAGAAAAACTGTTGGAATTTTGATTGAATTTACATTGATTGATTTTTCGCACCAATTTAAGGAGAATTGATAACTGTAGGATATCTTTTTTATCTCCAGAAATGGCATCAAGTTCCAATTATTTAGGCATATATGTGTGTGTGTGTGTGTGTGTGTGTGTGTGTATATTTTTTTTTTAATTTGAGACAGAGTCTCACTCTGTCACCCAGGCTGGAGCAGTGGTGTGATCTTGGCTCACTGCAACCTCCACCTCCCAGATTCAAGCAATTCTCCCTGCCTCAGCCTGCCGAGTAGCTTGGGATTACAGGCACTCAACACCATGCCCTGCTAATTTTTGTATTTTTAGTACAGCCGGGGTTTCACCATGTTGGCCAGACTGGTCTTCAACTCCTGACTTCAGGTGATCTGCCCACCTCGGCCTCCCAAAGTGCTGGTATTACAGGCATGAGCTACCACACCTGGCTACTTTAATATATTTTAATAAAGGTTTGAAATTTTATTTATCTAGGTGATATACTTCTTTTAAATACTTATTTCTTTCTTATGCATAATTTTTTGCTATTATAAATGGTATCTTCTAGAAAAATTACATTTTATTTTGTTCTTAGGAATGACGTTGATAACAAAATAAAATGTAATACATATATATCAAGTATCTGCAAAGTTACCAAATTCCCTTATTATAACAGAAAACAAGATCTGTGAATAATGATAGTTTTGTTTGTTCTTTCCCAATCCTTATACATTTTGGCTTTTTATGTCTTCTTACATTTTTTTGTGATGGTTATGACCTACAGTACAGAACAGTGACTTTGGATAAGAGAAGGAGCTGTGGTTTTTTTTGGTGTGTGGAGATTGCCTTATGGCTAGGGCATAGTTATCACAATGCTCCTTCTGTGCATGACCAGATGTGTCTTCACTAATTGTTTGAGTTTATTAGTTGCTAACTGTTCTTTTCACATCTTCTGTATCCTCACTGACATTTTTGCCTAACTGAAAGCTCTTCCATCAAGGTAGTGAATTGTTTTTTAATTTTCCTCCGATTTTGTGTCATGTTTTATACATTTTATCTATTTTGAGACTATGTTCCAAAGAACTCACATCTTCTAGATATATTGGACATTCGTATTAGTCCGTTTGGGCTGCCCTCACAAAATACCATAGACTGAGTAGCTTAAACAACGGAAATTCATTTTCAGAGTTTGAGAAGCTGGAAGTTCAGAATCAGGATGCCAGAATAGGCTGGTTACATGGTTATAGTAAGGGCTGTCTTCCTGGCTTGCAAATGACTATGATTTCCCCGTGTCTTCACGTGGTAAGTGGGAGAAAATGGTCTCTGGTGTTTCTTCTTATAGGGCCACTAATCCCATCATGAGGGCCTCGCCCTCCGTACCTCAACCTAATTACCTCCCAAAGGCATCATCTTCCAACACCATCACATTGTGCGCAAGGACTTCAACACAGAAATTTTGTAGGGACACAGTTTAGTCCACAGTTACCTCTTATCTGTAATTATCCTCTCTTTTGCTAATAATGCTTATTGCTGTCAAGATATCTGTTTCACCTGAAGGTTCCTGTGGTAAGCATTTATCTCTTTATATTAGTATAGTATAACAGTATAGCATACAACTAGAGATTTGTTTAAAAATGGCGATTACTATTGTTTATCGAGAGTTTACTCATTTATAGTTAATGTGATTTCTCATATATTTGGAATCATTTTTTATCTTTTTTTGGCTTGGGTTTCCATTTGACTATTATGGTTTTAATTTTTCTTTCTTTGTTTTTTATTGGGAGTGCTTGATTGAGATTTTATTGTTGTTTTTTGTTTTCTCATCCTGGTTTTGAATTTATACAGCTATTTCTATTGTTTTAATTGTTACTATTTACACAGTGAATTAGGGTGCAGGGCAAGGCTCTAGTACTGGAAGTGAAATCAGATGCTGTCAGATAGGATAATCTGCCAAAATTTAGGTAAAAGATGATCTTGCGATCACTTATGAGGCCAGCACTCAGTTGGAAATAGAGCTGAAACTGTCTGCTAACATGACCAATTTGTAGTGATCCATTCAGTGGTAATTCCTGGAGTTACTGAATCTAGTATTTTCCTACATAGGGTTGGGGAGGGCAGTGAATGAGGGTTTGTAGTAAAAAGGAAAACCATTATATGATGCAATAAAATATTATGCAGAATATTAAGAAGATTATGGAGAGGCCAGGAAGAGCACTTGGATTTAAATTCAGCTCCTTCTGCTACCGGGTATGTGGTCTTAAGAAAGTTAATTAAACTTTCTGTGCTTTAGTCTTTTCACCTATGAGACTGAGACAATAGTTACATATGTTCCATAGGGCTGTTATATATGCAAATGCGAGTTAGTGCATATAACTTGCTTAGAATGGTGCCTGGCACATAATTTTTGCTAATCTTAGCTATGTTTATTTTTAAGTATTATCTAAATGTCAGTGCTGTGCAAGATATAGTCGATGTGAAATGAAAGATCCTGCTCTCAGAGGACTCAGTCTACTCACTGTCACGGGAGAGGATAGAGTGTAATCTGTACTATGCCTTACTTGCATGTAACAAAGTAAGCATTCACAAAATTATAAGTGCAATAAACAAAGTATAGAAGCGGTTCAGAGGACGAGATGATTAATTCGTTCCCCTTGGGTGAAATGAGGTAGAAATGAGGAGGATTGCATCTGGAGAGAAGATGATAAATTTCTCTCTTGTCATGATAAATGTAACAGCCTTTTGGACGACCAAGAGGCAGTTGGGAAGGTAGGTCTACATTATTGAAGACAGCTTGAGTTCTTTGTGAGGTCCAGGTTTCTGATTCGAATGTGATTTTTTTGGACACTTTTATTATTATGCAGAATTAATTGTAAGGTGTTTGAGATGACTGATTAATGCTAGACTGAACGTAATGCTTGCTCCAAGATCCCCATAGATTGCCTTGAAAGGACAGTTCTCACTTCTGTTATTTGCTTCCTATTTCCTGTACACCACATACCCCAATGAGGTTGAAAAATGACTAACGTGTTATTGTCCTTCTGTTGGATACAAAGGACGTAAGAATTCCTGTGAACATTAACTTTCTACTTTATAGAGATTTGTGCTCAGGGCCTGTTCAGGCTTGTCCTTTTAATGAAATACTTTGTCCAAACACTTTTATCATTAAAAAAAGTAATAATGAATCTGTTACGAGGCCACAAAGGAGGGTAGAAGGTTAATACGTGTTAGAGAATAGAAAACAATACAGCCACCACAGCCAGTGAATACAGATTTCTTTTATTCTCCTTGAAGTCATCCACTATATTTTTAAACACCTTTCTCTTTTCTTCCTGGCAACCATATATGAGGCCTAAATGAGAGGAGTGAAAACTGAGGCTTCAACCAGAAATCTCTATTACTTGTAGAGCTATGGCAACGATGACGAATGCTTCTAGCATTAACCCCAAAGCACTGTAAGATCTTACCAAATCATCAGAGATTAAATTCCAATCAGAAGCATGCCTTTTCTCTATTCTGCTTCCTTGGAACCTGGAAATCTACATGTAATTGCAATTCTAAAGTGATAAGATTAATTCCACAAACCACTTACATAAGTCCACCTCATCGCCATATAGTCACATCTCACCTGTTATTGCTCTCTGTTAATTAGAATACTCGATTGGCTAAAATAATTATATTTCCTGCCCAGGCTCAATGATGACATTTAATTTGTATAAGAACTTTGATGATTTGGATTTTCTGATCACAGCCCCTCAATTCCTAACGCGAATGGAATCATGGAACCAGAAGGCATGTCCAGCTTGCCACACAAGAGATAGGGAGGGGTCAACGTTATAGGAAAAGCAGACCCTAGAGAATATTGAGAAATCTGGGACTTCTTTTACGGCATCGGTGCTGTAGAAAGCTATTGGAAGATCCCCAATTTATTCTACCTACACATACCCTAGCTCAGTGGTAAGTCATAGACTGATTATTTCCCACACTCCCAAAAAAGTACACTTCTATAAGTTTACAACATTTGGCATAAGATTTAATGGGGATTAATTGGACTGCTGAAGTTTGTACGATGACCTCATGTCGAGAACCCTTAATTGAGAGCATTCTGAATGCCAGAATTTATTAGGATAAAACACTAACTAACACATGTGTTATTCAAGGAGCTTACAGTCAATTGGAAGATACAGTAAAGCAGGCAGCCAATTATAACATGGAATGAATTGGGAGATAATACAATTTGCAATAGGAATCTATTGCTGAAACGGGACAGTTCCCTGATCCCTCTTATAGGGCGCGCTAGAGGGATGTGGCTTGTCTGTTCCGTTGCCACGGCTGCTCAAACCCCTTATGGGAGGGGAAGCACACAGACGGACAGGTGCAGGAGCCCAAGTGGGTGTGTGTTACAGTGTGCTCTTTTGGCCTTGCTGTCCGCAGACAGCTTGAGTGTTAACCAACTTAGTGGACTCTCTGCCTTTCTGCAAGGGCAGAGGGCTAGTGTGACAGCTTTTTGTATCCCAAGCTTTTATCCAGCATCCCAGAAGAACTGGGTCGCACACAGACCTGAAGTGTGAACGTGGGGATCCTATTGAGTGGTGGAGGTGGCTCTCAGTGGGATGGATGAGGACCTGGAAGTGGGAATGGAGTGGGAAGATGACATTCCCCTGGAGTCCAGAGGCTGAACTCCTCTGATTGCCTCCAGCCGAACACCTCTCAGCGTTCAGACGTTCCTCCTCTTCTGTCTTTCTTTGTTGTGTGGTTATGCCATTCATCTGCTTATCTCCTTGTCTCCTTGTCTGTTTGTCTGCTCAACTCCTTCTGTTTGTTTGTTCAACTCCTTCTGGAGTCTGGGGTTAGGATTTATATGGGTATAAAATGGGGGGTTGTGACAGGCCAAAAGGAAACCTTTTGTGTGTGAGAATAGAAACGCCTATTCTCATTTAGGGCTGCAGGTCTCCAGACCGGAGGGTGGGGTCTTTGCTGGTGAACTTCCCTCTTCCACCCAGTATTTCTCTCTCTCTCCTGTCCATATCATTGCAAGCATTCTTAAAACCATC
This sequence comes from Papio anubis, assembly GCF_008728515.1. Lineage (NCBI taxonomy): Eukaryota > Metazoa > Chordata > Mammalia > Primates > Cercopithecidae > Papio > Papio anubis. The sequence continues at coordinate 95,260,677 of NC_044989.1, forward strand.
TTGGGAGAGATCAGGATAGAAGAAGAACTGCATAACGGTTACTTGAAGGATGAGCAGAAATTAGTCATGCAAAATTCGCAAAGAATGTGTCCTCAGTGGACAAAAAAGAATATTCAGTGGTCTGCCAGATGCAGGATAACACAAAATAGTGTTCACAGAAATGAAAACAGCCCAATATGAGTAGAGCCTGATGCCTTGTCGTCAAGGGATTAGGCCAGAGGGCTGAGCTAGAACCACATACTTTGTGTCCAACAAAGAAATTTGCATTTTTACCCTGAGGTCAAGAAATAACGGTTATATATTTCTTATAGTATTCTAGGCTTGTTATGAAAAATAGTTTGAAGGGATAACAAGAGCAAAGGAAGCCATCCTAATTATAATGTGGTGTCTAAGAACGTGAGATATACTGTCAGGCTGTTTAAACTTAAGCCAAGCTTCGCCATTAACCAAGTGCTTTCATTTAAAGACATTGTTTAATTACTATCTCTGTGCTTCAGTTTCTTCATTTGGAAAATGGAGAAAAATCATATGTCAATGTAGTAGAGTTATTGTGAGATTGAATGAATTAATATGTGAAAAGTTGTTAATACTGTGCTTGGCACAAAAGCTTTTACTTATAGCCTTAATCATCAACATTACGATCAGCTGCAGCATTATGGAAGAGGGTGTCACAATGTTTAACAAAGTTTGTGGCAACCGGGATGGAGAGAAGTACACTAACTAGACAGGTGGACTTGATGGTCTCTGGCAACTGCTTAGATGTGGAGGTAAGGAGGTGAGTCAAGGTGGATGCCTAGGTTTCTTCATTGGACAATTAGGTGAAGGATGTTGTCATCATCATACAGACTGAAGGGCAAGAAGATGAATTATTTACTTGCATGCCAATTTTGAGTGTACTTTCATGTGAATAAGAACAAAATACAGTTGGCTCTGAAGACATGGCGCTTGCAATCAAGATCACAGGCATTGACATACAGCCACTGATTTATGAGTATGTTAATCTTAAATGTCTTTCATGCTAAAGACATTTTACACTTTTCTAAGTGTTCTCATTTGATATTTAGGTGATTATGTAGGTTAGGTGAGTCATATCTGTTTTGTAGAAGGAAAAATTGAGGAACAGAGTTAACATTTTCCCACATGAGTACATACCTAATTGGTGAAAGAATTGGCATTTTTTAAAAACCCTGTTTCTTTTTGATTTAGACTTTTAGTCACACACTGTGTTCCCTATAATTCAGGCATCAACCAACCATCTAAAAGTAGCCCACACTTTTAGATTCAATGGAATTGGCTCAAACCCCATTCCATATGTAGGAGGCTTCTATTCTCTTCAGGGATTGCACGCTGGGTGATATGGCTTTTGGATTTTCTATTTACTATATGATGCTTTTCTTCCGAATCAATTTTCCTTTAAAAGTGCCATATTTTTGAAGCAAGATTCCTAACACTTTGGCTTGCTCTCTTTCTCTCACCTCTGCTTACACCCACTCTCAACTGACCTGGGTAGTTTTCCTGTCTTCATCTTTTGTTTCCTGTTAGCTAGACTCTCAGGTGTCAGGTTACTGAAACACTTTACAAAGGCATTCTTGCACCTGTTAAGACTTGCTATTGTTTTCAACCAGACTATACGCTGTTGACAGTGTAATTTTTCTGAAACCGATATTTTTGTTTACTTTTTGAATAAGCTACAAACTACGTTCATGATATTCTCTAGATATTATCACATATTAATAGAAATGAAAAAGGTGTACACACACACAGGCAGAGTGACACAGAACATTCACCAAATCCTGTTGGCAATACCAAACACAACCAAACGATTGTTACTTAGAAAGAATAAGAAAATGCAGATTTTCTTTTTCATTAACACTATTTAGCCAATGATATGTTTCCTCTCTCCTCTTCACTATCATCTTTCTTGTTCTTTGAACTGACGAACTGGCATCTCCAGAATAACTGAGTCATTAAAGGAAAGTTGAAGGTTGGTGGAGATCCAGTTAAATCCCAAATGAAAGACGAAAAAGATGTTATGAACACATAAGCCCAAACAGCAAAAATGCATATAGATGTATGTGCCTCATAAATTATGTCTCAAATTTCTTCCTTTTTTACATTTATCCTGTCTTCTACAGATAAAAGTAAAGCAAATGAAATATTATAAAGTATCAAGGTGATACTGTAGAAGCTTAATGTTTACTTCAGAAGGATGTTCACCATAAAGATTAAGAAAATTGATTTTGTAAAATGTGATGCTATTTTTAAAAAAACTATAAATCTGTAAGAAGTACGATAGTATGATTTTTCTTTTTAATTTGTCTTCATTTTTACATTTTACAATGAAAGGACTGTATCTGGAGATGAATTATTTTTTCTAACACAGTATTTTTGTTCCTTTATGTCTTCAAACATCATACTGTAAGATTTTTAAAAATTTATACATATTAGGTCCCAGGCATTCGCTTAACCAAGACATCAAAATTAACATTACAGAAAATACTAATTATATCAATGTTAATGACATTAGATGCTGCCTGGTGCGAGGCACTGGGAAAGACACTGCATTATTGTTGAAGTATTGCAGTTCTTGCCCCAAATGCATAACTTCAGTTGAATCATAAGACAAAATCAGACAAACTTATGAGGGATATTCTAAAATGCAACAAGCTTACATTTTGCAAAACAAAAAACAAAAACAAAAACAAAAACAAACAAATGAAAAAAACCCAAAGGAAACTTGGAGAACCATGTGACACTAAAGTGTATCCTGAGAAAAAAAAGAGAAGAGAAAAAGAAATGATGGTCTCTGTAAGGAGCAATAATGGAATAATCAGCAACATTTGAAAATGGACTGCATATTAGATAATATATTGCATCTGTGCTAAAATTTCTGAAATGTATAACTGCACTGTAATTATGTAAAATCATGTCCTTGTTTTTAGGAGATACAAGCAAGATTATTGAGGGCAAAGGGATAAGATCTCTGTAGCTTATTTTCAAATGGTTGAGTAAAGGAGAAAGAAAAAAAGCACAGAAGAAAGAAGAAAAGGAAGAAAGGGAGGGAAAAACAGTTTGTGTCTTAGGTATCTGTCTTAGCTATTAGGTTGGATTCCTTGAGATCAAGGTGGGTTAAATATGAATCTTAGCCAGGCGTGGTGGCTCACACCTGTAATCCCAACACTTTGGGAGGCCAAGGTGGGTGGATCACCCGTGGTCAGGAGTTAGAGACCAACCTGGCCAACATGACGAAACCCCTTCTCTACTGAAAATACAAAAACTGGCTGGGCATGGTGATGCCTGTCTGTAATCCCAGCTACCTGGGAGGCTGAGGCAGGAGAATCACTAGAACCTGGGAGGCGGAGGCTGCAGTGAGCTGAGATCACACCACTGTGCTCCAGCCTGGGTGACAGAGCAAGATTCTGTCTCAACAAACAAACAAACAAACAGGCATGAATTTTAATTTCTAACATGTTGCCTTGCAATAATTGATGTCTAGTCTCCCAAATCAGGACTGAATAGATTAATAGCTATTGTAACAGTGGACTTACATAATTTTCTCGTCACTCTTGAGACAGTGAAACAGAAGTATGCATCTGAATGAAAGTTATAAGAATATACATAGCAGCTTTATTTGTAATATCCCTAAACTACAAATAATCCAAAAATCTATCAATGGTAAACTAGACAAACTGTGGCATATCTATATGATGGTAAACTACACAGTAATGAAAAAGAAAAAAATTACCTACTACTAGGCATAGTAACACGAATGAATTTCACAGATATATAATGCTCAGTTAAAGAAGCAAGACACGTTAGTAAGAAATGCAAGAATAGGCAAAATTTATACATGATGATAGAAATAAAAATAAAGGTTACTGTGGGGGAGGAGGTGGATACTGACTGGGAAGGCTCATGAGGGAGTTTTCCAGTGTGATGCAAATGTTCTATATTTTCATGTTGGAGATAGTTACCCATGTATAAATGTGTGGTATAGAAATTCATCTCATTGTAACTTTAATATTAATACACTTTACCAACTGTATATTATGCCAAGTTTCAGCTTATTCTGAGCTCACCACCAATCCATTTTCTCTTTACTGTATCTAGCCCAGATATTTGCATATATCAGATGTTCAAGATATATATTTGGAATGAATAAATAAAATTGTTCCTATCGTGTACCTTATTTCCTTAGGACTCTGCTGCATGTGATAATGGATGTTAACAGCTGTTATTTCTTTTAGTTAATACTTTTGGAATAGATCTAAGAATATTGTATTAATCCAAGGAGTGATCCTCATGACCAAAACTTCAGTAACAAGTCTATTGGGACATGGGTGAGATTGGGGCCGATCTTTGAAAAACATCAGTCTTCAAAATGCCACATATTGTGTTTGTTAAGTGTGATAAATCACATGCACCCAGGTGTGCAGCAAATTCGGTCGTCACTTGTGAGAGGTATGAAGATATCAGCACAACATGGCACAGGAGCTGCAAGACCTTACCAAAATGAGAGATTTCCCTATTCAGAGGCCAGAGCTAACCCCAGATTTATCTGGACTGGGTGAGGATCAGCCTCCAAGAGGGTGGGGGGAGAAGATGGGGGCAGCCATGAGTGGGAAATTAGACACATTCTAGAATCACAGATCAGGAGATCCATACAAACTAAATTTTAAAATTCCAAAAACCAGGACCAGGCTTTAAGCATGAAGTTACTGGTGGGGACTAGGCAAGGAGTTCTGAAATTCAGGCAGCTAGATTTCAGTTCAAGACAGAATTAATGTCCAAGTCAGGCCCTGAGATGAAAGCCAGGAACCAGGGGTCCCATGCTGTGAGGGAGCTCAGCAGCCCTGAGCACAGTAACACATCTTGTAGCCCCACATACCCCAGGTGTTCTCATGTGACTCCCACCTGCTCCCACTGATGCAGAGAAAGAAGGAGTTCCAGGTACCACAGTGTTAGCTTTTATTCAGCAAGTCCTTGGCAGAGTTAAAGCTCTCAGTGTATCTGTCTAGTTTGAAACTGAGAGTTATAAAAGGGACAGAAAATAGATCACTGTGATTCTAACCTACACATTATGTCAATGTTGTTAATGGCCATCCTACGTTACACCAAATTACATTTTTTAATGTATTAACTTTAAATGAACTAGAACATTAAGTTACCCAGAATATTAACTTTCCCAGACATTTAAGTAATATTTAATAGTAAATGGGCCTCTGAAATCATTACTACAATGATAATTTTAGAAAAATAACAAGCTATTATACTTTTTGCAGCCAATGCTTTTATAGGGATTCTTTGACATAATTTTTTTTCAATATTTAAGAACATTAAAAAATGTGCTTAATTAATTTATAGTTTGAGACGTTCTATGTTTAAAAGTAATTACCAGAGATAATTTGTCCCTTTTCTTATATTAATGAAAATATTATGATAGGATAAATATACAGAAAAATCCAATATTCTGGTTAGAAATAATAAAGAGTATAAAGAATATTCTCTCAGAACTTGGATTGCTTTTAAAATTTGAATACATTTCCAATGTGTAATAGGTTTGGGGATTTAAAAGCAGGATGTTTTTAGTTGCTTATTTATATATATATAATTTATATTTCATAAACTGAGTTTATTATATTCAATTATAAAGATGCTTTTGTTCATAATCCAAATGTAGATGAACACACACCTTTAATATGCATACTGGAGAAAAGTATATGAACTGTAGAAATTCTAATTAATTTGGGGATTTGGAGAGTGCCATTAAACTTAACCACTTTTGGGGGTTGCTCTTAGGGCCATCTACCTCATCTTGGTTTGAAAAGCAAGCACAGTTAATCTCTATTTGGAATCTAGTCCTAAAACTAGACAATTGATAGTCTAGTAGACTATTGCTATTTCCGATCACATGTGATTATAATTCTGCAACTGGGATCTTTAACAGAAGAGAATAATTGGTTCTTTTGGTAAACAAATCATTAGGGTTTGGTTTTCCTTTGTGTATTTATGCAAAACCTAAGCCACACACAATTTGTGGGCATTATCGTTGTTTTATAACTGACCCTGACCTTGGCACTTCAGCCAGGAATGAATGGCTAAGTAGTCTTTGCTCTGCTCTTGGATCCTCAGCATTTCCATATCCCTCTCCTCTCCTCTCTCTCTGCTCTTCTCCTTCCTAGGTTGCTGCAAAAGGTCATAATATCACACTGTAAGTTGTTTAAAGCCCATTACTAGGCTTTGTGACTGCTCAGGTTACGAATACTAGTATTTGGCAGTACTCTTGTTTGAAGACTTTCACTTTCTCTTTCAAGTCACATTTGCTCTTGTTTCCCACCATTGCTACAGATGTATATATATTTGAACATATATAAGGCCGGGTGTTGTGGCTCGCATCTGTAATCCCAGCACTTTGGGAGCCCAAGGCAGGTGGATCACCTGAGGTCAGGAGTTTGAGACCAGCCTGACCAACATGGTGAAACCCTGTCTCTACTAAAAATGCAAAATTAGTTGGGCATGGTGCAGCATGTCTGTCATCTCAGCTACTTGGGAGACTGAGGCAGGAGAATTGCTTGAACCCAGGAGGCGGAGGTTGCAGTGAGCCAAGATCACGCCACTGCACTCCAGCCTGGGCAATAGAGCTAGACTCCGTCTCAAAAAATAAAAGAACATATATAAATAAGTTTTAGCACATTGCTTTTAGTACCCTGGGAGAAAGCCCAACCTTGTGTTGCTGCAACCATTAGAGCTGTATACTATTTGCTATTGCGTTATTTGGCATCAAGTTACAAACTCTTTGCATTGAAGGAAGAGTTCTGTAAATTATTGTTACACTCAGTAAACCTCATTATTTAGGAGGGTAAAGAGCACCTACTTAGCCAGATTCTACACAAAGATTACCATCCCTTCTAGCAAAGCAACATGGGTTCCAGTTGTTCCTGACCTAGGCTAACTAAGGTCAACACTGGCCACAACTAGACTAGACTTCAGAGGAAGATGAGACCAATAGAAACAAGTGCCTCGCAATTTCTAAGGTTTTACTGTGGTTGAAGTGCAGGTTACACCCATCACAAGCTACACCTGGATTTTACTTTGAAGTAAAAAGGAACACAGTGTCCTAGGCAATGGTCCATGTGCAACTGAGAAGACTGTGTGCTCTATTGTTGCTGAGTGGACTGTTCTATAGGTGTCTGTAAGGTGTATGTGAGTGGGCATGAATATACATGGTGATATGTCACACACACGTGCACATGGACAGAGCTTCTGGCCTATGAAAAGATAGTATTGTTTTCACATTTCAGAAATGCAATGAAAATATTTTCCAATTGGATGTCTAAATTTACACTATAAGTTACTTACTAGAAATACATGTCTATTGCAAGACAATATTTAAAAGATGAGTTGCAAACATGTACTTGACTTCAGACATTGTGTTTATAAATATAACAGATTAGAAATATCGCTAGAAACCTTATTTTTTAAAGAAAAAAAGTCAGTTTACTTATTTTATATTCCTTTTTCAGAAGAATACCACTTCGAGTATTTCGGAAGGCTATACTGACAGTGCCAGTTTCATGACTCAACATGTTTTCTCTAAAGGGAAAATAAAAGTTTCAATTTTATGTAGAGTAAGTTTAGCTAGACTGCGTACCTCACATCATATTTAGATCTGTAAAATTTCAGATCCTGTTTGAAATCCTCATAGACTTGAGAAACAAGATAAAGATGCCTGCCTATAACTTAGTTACCACATAAACACTGACTATTTTTACCCACTCCAAACAAATACATAAATAGAGACTCAGGTATTGTTTCTTTATTTTCCTATACTGAGTGATTTATTCCAATTTGTTTGTTTCATAGGCAATGAAACAAAATCCTCAGCTGGACATCATATACTTCCCACTTCCCCCGTATGGCAAGAGGACTCTTTCCTCTTTATACTCTCAATCTGCCCTCTTCCCTGTATCTCTTTCTGTTCATGTCCAACAGGCAGCCTCTGGCTCACTAATGCTCTCGGCAAGTATATTTGAGATTTGTTTATGTGGGAGTGTGCTGTTTAATTTCCCAAAAATCCTTCTATTACTCATTTCTAATTTAATTTCGTTGCTGTCACAGAACATAGTGTCATTTCACTCCTTTTTAAGGTATTGAGACTTGCTTTAAGGCCTGACATATGGTCTACCCTGGGGAACATTCCATGTGCAATTGAGAAGACTGTGTTCTGTTATTGCTGGGTGGACTGTTCTATTTCTATAGACGTCTGTAAGGTTTATTTGGATATAATGTTTTCCAGTCTTTTTTCCAGGTTAATATTCTGTGTAATTATATCCATTATTAAAATGTAGAGTTTGAAATATACCACTTATTGAATTGTCTATTTTTCCCTTTAATCTAACTCATTTTTTTTTTTGGCTTCGTGTACTGTGTACATGCGTATATGTTTACATGCATATGTTTAAATTTTCTATGTTTTCTTGATGGATTAACCATTTTACTATTTTAAATATTGTTATATGTCTCATGTGAGAATTGTTGTCATAAAGTCTATTTTCTCTGTTATTTGTATGTTTTCCTGATCTCTTTTTATTACTGTTTACATAGTATATCTTTTTCATACATTTGCTGTCACTGTTTTTGCTTATTTAATTTTTGGTTGTTTGTGTGTTTAGTGTTTCCAAGCTAATTCTATGAAATCTGTATCTTTGTCAAGTGTGGCCACCGAATTTCCTATTCTACATGTCATCTATTGATTGGACAGTGATTTCTTGGAATGCTGGGATCCACAAGTCTCTCAGCCAGCAGGGGGCGGTGTGTGTGTTGGGGCACGTCTTCAACACTTGGTCAGGCCATTTAGAATGCTGTTTGTACAGAGCCTCAATGTCAGCCAGAGGTAAGAGTAGGGTCTTCTCCAGTCTTTCCTGAAAACACACACAGCCCTATGCACATGTGTGACCTCTAGATTCCCATGAATATGTTGGATAATTTCAAAGCCCCTATGGACATTTGATTTCTCAGCTTTTCTTTTTAAGCTTTTTAGTTAGACTTTTATTTTCCCAACTGTAATCTCTCACTTTGGGCAGTCTTGTTATCAACAAACAATCCCTGAGGAGAGGTTTTTAGAACCAGGTGAGTTAGAATGAGGAAAAATAAAGACAAGCATTTTTAGTGAGGTCTTCCTAGGAATCAGAGACAGATCAAATAATGACTATTCTTTGAAGACGAGGGTTTTCAAGAACTTGACCTGTTCTCTCTTTCATACCAAAAATGCAAGCTTTAGTTTTTAAGGCTACTGGAAAGTAGTAGAGGAGGCTATGTTAAGTTGAAATGCCACAAAGTTCACTGTCACTTTTCTTACCACGATTTGCTGGGGTTTTGTTTGTTTGTTTGTTTGTTTTTAACTATATGCTCTCTGGGTTGCTGTAAGCCTTTGACTCTTTTTCAAAGTGCTGACCAAGTTGTTTCCAACATTGTTTATTTGTTTTTTCCCTTGCTTATGCCAAAGAGAAAATTTTCAGAGGTCCTTACTCTTCCACTTTGACTAACATCACTGTAGGTGGTATCTTTGGCTTCATTTTTGAAGGATATCTTTGCCAGGTATAGAATTCTGGGTTTGCATTTTGATTTTTCAGTACTTGAAAGACTTGTTTCAATATCACTGACCTCAGTACTTCCTGAAGCCATAAATTCTTTTACCATTTTATTTAAGTGTTTTTCTCTGGCATCTATCTAAGTTTTGTTTTGTTTTGATTCATGATTTTCTTCATGTTTATTCTGTTTTTAATTTGCTGAGCTTATCATCTATTTGTTAGTCCTGACATTATCCTATAGGCCCTTGACTTGGCTCATTTTTTTTAATGTTTTTTCCTTTTTCATTTATTTTTATCATTGCTGTTATTTCTTTGTTAATTACTATTGATTTATTTTCAATTTGCCTAATAGTTTAATATCATCATCTATCTATTAAATCCAGCTGGTGAAACTTTAAATATCAAAATGTATATATTTTTAAAAAAATTTAATTTGCCTCTTTCATATATATTTTGTTTTTCTGCTAATATTTTGTCTCTTATTTTATTAGAAGCATGTATACTATTATTATTAACCTTCTCAAGTTTAGTTTTTAAAGTACATTTGAAGTTCTTATCTGGTAATTCTAACATCTGTTTTATTTTAAGGTTTGCTGTTGTTGATTTTATTTTCCCTTTAGAAAGATGAACCACAGTTTTTTGGTTGTTCATATATTGAGTATTTGGGATTATCTTCTGGACATTGTGAATATTTTGCTGTGGATGCTTTGGATTCTGTTACATTCCTTCAAAGACTTTTGATGATTTTGTTTTAGCAACTATTTTACTTGGTTAGACACAGACTACAGACTGCAATGTCTTGCCTATGGTGGACTACAACATGAGCATCTTGTGGTCTTCTACAGGTATGCTTGAGGCCTACCAGAGACTTGGTGACATAGCTAGACAAATGCACACACACACACACACACAAAAAAAACAAAAACACACACAACCCCTATACGCACAAAGTGTGGAATTCTCCTTTTCTAATTTTCTCACTTTAGATTTGCCCCATTACTCTCCGGTAGGTCTGGTGTTTCAAGATCCTTCCGTGGTCTCTCTGGTCAGAAAAATTATAGGCGTTCGACATTGTTTTATCAACCTGTGCTATACTGTGACTGTGACTATCCTCAGATCAACATCACAGACGCAGGAAATTAACTCCATATTCTCTCCTTTCCTTCTCTAAATTCTTACACCCCTCAAATACCATCCTGCTTTTGTTTATTCTTGAGAGCCCTAAAGCATGTTTCATGTCTGTTTGATTGCTTGCCTATTGTTTTGCCCAGGGTTTATATTTGTGATAGGCAAGAAATTTGGTTCTTAGCATTTACTCCTAGTTGAATAATTTCAACAGGCTCTGGAGTGGATGGCCTGGCCTTAGTTGTCTGGTACCTGATCCTGGAATGATTAGATTAGGTGGAGAGTGGCCTAAAGCATAAGAGCTCCATAAGGTGGTGGTTGAAGGGTAGACTCTGGATTGGTTGGTTTGCATATGAAGGTCATGCTTGTGGGTGAGTCCTGTGCTACCTCTAGGAATTGGCTGACCCTGAGAAGGGCAGTTGTTCCAGGGTCAGCAAGGACCCAAGATTTCAAAGCATCAGGGAAAAAAAAAAAAAAAAAAAGACATGCTTAATACATACTGGAACCTGCTTATATATCCATTTTAGTCCAGAACACATTATGTATTCTGTCCAGCGCTTTTTCCAATCTATGTTAATGATGACTTGTTATAAAACAAGGAAAAATAAAGACAAGCATTTTTAGTGAGGTCTTCCTAGGAATCAGAGACAGATCAAATAACAACTATTCTTTGAAGATGAGGGTTTTCAAGAGCTTGACCTGTTCAAACTATAAAGTTACATGTTTTCTCATTTTTATCCAGTTACCTTTGTGTATTATTGATCTAATTTTAGAATGTTTAGTATTGAAATATCTTTTGATTTCTGGGATCAGCCCCACTTTGCTTCATTGTGTTATTATTTTAATTTACTTTCCAATGTATTTGCAAATGTTTGAGTATTCTAAAGAATTTTATAGTTCATTATATATAGTTTACAGTTATACAGCATAGTTATATAGCGTATTATGGTTTATAGTTTATTATAGTTTCTAGTTTATTATAGTATTCTATAAAGAATTTTTGCCTCAATATTATCTCATATGTATTTTATTCATTTTTTACATAATTGAAGTACTACTTTTAAAGTTTGTATAATACTCTTCCTGGTGTATGTGCCACAGTTAATCATTATCTCATGGTTAGAAATTTGTAGTCATAATGCTCATAATTGTTATGTTTTGAACAACTATTTAACATATTTTTTTTCTGGGATTTGGATTTGGTTTTTTATTAAAGTAGTGAGTATTGTGAAAGGTTTGTCCGATTTTTCTCTTTTGAGGAAAAGGAGTGTGAAGACTCTTTTTCATTGCCAATAGTTTATATTTCATTTTTTAAACAATTTTTCCAGTTTGATAGCTGGCATTCATAAAAGTATTTTTTGGTTGGGCACGGAGGATCCTGCCTGTAATTCTAGCACTTTGGGAGGCCGAGGCAGGTAGATCGCTTGAGCTCAGGAGTTCAAGAACAGCCTGGGCAACATGGTGAAACCCTGTCTCCACAAAAAATAGAAAAATTAGCAGGAAATGGGACCGGTGCCTGTAATGCCAGCTACTTGGGAGGCTGAGTTGGGAAGATCTCTTGAGCCCAGAAGGCAGAGGTTTCAGTGAGCTGAGATTGAGCCATTGTACTCCAGCCTGGATGACAGAATGAGACTCTGTCTCAAAAAACAAACAAAACAAAAATTTACTTTTTTCATAATAAAAGTGATATACACATACAAGAATACTTTTTTTAAGAAGACATATTTGTACATATAATTGTTTTTTGGAAATCAAAAGCCATGTTTCTTTCCCCCTGGAGTGTTTGGATCTCTCTCTCTCTCTGAGATTCAGGGAATTCTTTTCAAACTTAGGAAAGATAACCAGGCTGAAAATGCTTTCTGAAGGAGAGATGCTTTGGCCATGCTTGATAACTTTTGTAAGTATACTATATACGTAAAACATATAAATGATAAATATATAAAATACATAATTTAGCAAAAGACTCACAGTAGCTTCTGAATAAGGAGGAAGACATCTGCGATGCAAAGAAACTTTTGAGAACTGAAGGGAGAAGCACTCAGGTAAAGGAGACAGCCAGCCTTCCAGGGAAGGGAGTAAGAGCCAGCGGCTCCTGCAGCGAGGTGAGGAGGCCCAGGCATCCATCTGGGAGACTCCAGGGAAAACAGAGGCTGCAAACCCCAGTTATTCTGCTGTTGCAGGAAACACTGGCTCTTCCACAGGGTCTTTTGATCATTGTTTCATATTGTGTCTCTACACAAAAGTCATTCTAAAAAGGAAAAATAGTTTAATAAAATAATATATAATACAATTAAATATAATTATCAAATATATTGTAGATAATGTAATGCAAATATATTTAATGATAAATATAATATTTTTTCTTTACTTGTGTACCATTTTACATATTGAAAAATGATTTATATATAAAATGATTATCAAACTTTCCTTTCTGAATATTTTTTTTTCTTTTTTGAGACAGGGTCTTGCTCTGTCTCCCAGGCTGTAGTGCAAGTGGCTTGATCATGGCCCACTGCAGCCTTGACCTCCTGGGCTCAAGTGATCATGATCCTCCCACCTCAGCCTTTTGAGCAGCTGGGACTACAGATGCACACTACCAAACACGGCTAATTTTACGTGTGTATATATAGTATATACATATACTATACATATATATTTTTTTGTAGAGATGAGGTTTCACCATGTTGCCTATGCTGGTCTCAAACTCTTGGGCTCAAGTGATCCTCCTGCTTTGGTATCCCAAAGTGCTGGGATTACAGGAATGAGCCACAGCACCCAGCCCCTTTATACATTTTTTAATAGAAACCAAATGAGTAAAATTAATTACATTATCTCAGGATGACATGGCTTCATCTTTATATTTTCAAACAGTATTTCACCAAGTTACGTGTAAGTGTTGATAATTCTGTATTGTTTTCTTCCTGAATGATTCTGCATTTTCTACATGGGATCCTTTTTTTTTTAGAATTTTTTAAAATTATACGCGGGAATAAGTTTGTTCTTCCATTTATCTTTTTAGTTCCTCCACAGATATGATTCGAGTTTTAAAAATATCATTTCTCTCTCTTCTAGAACAATCACTCCATCTTTAATCCTGTAATAGTTCATGATCCTCTTCCAGCTTATGAGGCACAATTTTCGCAAGCCTTTTTTTTCTTTGTTAAATATCTTACCTGTTTTCAAGGGTTTATTCTCCTAACTGACTCGTATAATATTACTTTTATTACGGAATGATTTTATATTTATCTTCCGTTTCTTTCCTAACCTGTGATAGTTTACTCTTCATACTTCTTTTAAAAAATCCTTACCTGGCTGGGTGTGGTGGCTCACGCCTGTAATCCCAGCACTTTGGGAGGACGAGGCCGGCGGATCACTTGAGGTCAGGAAAGTTTGTGACCAGCCTGGCCAACATGGTGAAACCCCGTCTGTACTAAAAAATGTAAAAATTAGCCGGGTGTGGTGGGCGCACCTGTAATCCCAGCTACTCGGGAGGCTGAGGAGGGAGAATCGCTTGAACCCGGGAGGTGGAGGTTGCAATGAGCCAAGATCAGGCCATTGCATTCCAGTCTGGGCGACAAGAGCAAAACTCCACCTCAAAAAAACAAAAACAGAAACAAGCAAAAAAACAAAAGGCCTGGCGCGGAACTTTGGGAGGCTGAGGTGGGCGGATCACGAGATCAGGAGATGGAGACCATCCTGGCCAACATGGTGAAACTCCGTCTTTACTAAAAAATGAAAATTAGCTGGAAGTGGTGGCAGGTGCCAGTAGTCCCAGCTACTCGGGAGGCTGAGGCAAGAGAATCACTTGAACCCGGGAGGTGGAGGTTGCAGTGAGCCGAGATCGTGCCAGTTGCAGTGAGCCGAGATGGTGCCACTGGACTCCAGCCTGGCTACAGAGCTATCTGTACTGTGTCTCAGGAAAAAAAAAAAAAAAAGGGAAAGAAAAGAAAAAAGAATCCTTAATTGATTCCTCATATCTTATATTTAGTTTCTGTTTGAAACAAACTGTAATTTAAATATATTTGCTTTCATGGAAAATGATGCTCTCATTGCTTGCTTTTATTGTTTTTATAAATTTTATTTCCTTCAGAGTACTGTTTTACTGGTAGATTTTCTTCACTTCTTTATTTCTTATGTTTATTTTCTTTTCTTTATATTTTTAACAACTTTGCAAAGGTTGTGCAATGGCTACACTCTAACTATTATTTGTCATTAAATTGGATTGTTTCGAGGGTTGCAGGAAAACCATCCCTGCTGAAATTTGGGAGATCATCACGATGATCTGAAGCAGACTGTTGTTTGAGTTTTTATTGTGTCTAAATAATTTTCTGCTAAGTCATTGCCTTTCTTTTTTTTTAAGAAATGACTTATTTGACACAGTCTCTTATTGTATATTTTATTATATAAATATAGAAACATACATCAAAGTTGAAAAAATTGTACAATTAACACCTGTGTACCCATTGGCTAGAGTCTACAGTTACCATTGTATTAGCTTTATTATGTATCTATCAATTTATTCATACTTCTCTCCAATCATCAATCCATATTATTTTTAGATGCATTTCAAAGTGCCTTGCAGGCGTTTGTACACTTGTCCCCGAATTCTTCAGCCTGCACATCATTGCTGGTCTTTAGCATTTGCTGTATTTTTTTGCTGACCTTGCTTACACGGAAGGATTCTTGGGATATTTTTCTTTGGATGATTTAGCCTTAGATCTTGGCAGACAACTAAGATTAGCAGTTGCAAAGTTGGTTATCCCTCTTTCTCTTCCCCAGACCCCAAGTCAGTAGGCAGCTTCTTGTTAAATCATTTTTGCTCTCTATTTTTTAATACCTCTATGTGACTCATCCCACCACTCAGGGATGATGAGAAAAGTTACAAAAGCTTCAGGCCCCCAGAAAATTGCAAGGCATTGCTGCTTATGGGCATGACAACTACCTTTACAGAACGTTTGCCCCATCAGAGGTCTGAATGAGCCTGAGTCAGTGTGGAGACCCTCCTTCCCTCAACGTTGTACCCATCCTCGTTGCAATCAAGCCTTGCTTATAGGTGGTGCTTAAGTTGGGGTACTACCTTTTAATTACATTGGGGTTAAAACTCTGTTTTTTGTATCTTTTTGTTTGGTTTTTCTTTCCATAATTTTCAGTTTATTTAAACAAATAAAGCAGGAAAAAATTATTTTTGCTGTGCTATATTTTACTGAAGGCTCTGAGGCAATTTTACTTCTGCGGTAATATAATTCTCCAGTCCTCTTCTTTACGCTGTTTAACCTATTTCTGAAACTATTGGTAGTCATACGAGTATACTGGCTAAGGTACATGGATTTTGTTGTAAAATTTCATGAAGGTTGAATTAACTTTTATCAGTTTATTAGGATGGAACTTTGGGCACAAAGTTGTAAACTCATGTTGATTCAGCTTTCTCTTCTGTAAAATTTGGATGTTAAGCCTATCTTCTATGGTTTCGGCAATAATTAGAGGAAAAAAATGATTCTGAAGTGCCAAACAGCATACCTGACACAAAATAAGGCTTTACCTTAAAAATTATTTCTATAAAATTAAATTTAACAATCTCTTTTCCCTGCCTTTTGGGTCATCATTAAGCAAGTTCTTCTCACTCATGGATTCTAGACGAGTTCACCCATGTCCAGATAAAGTTTGCAGTTAAATTTTTAGCACCAGAAAAAAAAATGCCATTTGGGAGGATGGTAATAAATTTATTATAAACATCCTTAGGGAAAATTGACCGCTTTTTGATACTGAGTCGTCCATTCTAAGAATTTGGAAGTTCTTCCAATTAGTTCATGTCTAATTTGTTACATTCAGAACAGTTTTCTAATTTTCTTTTTTTTTGAGATATGTTCTGTTTAGGCCTGGTTATTAAAATCTTGATATGTATTTCTGAGTATTTTATATTTCCATTATGATTTATTTTCTTACCCATGACATTATTAAGTAGTACAGTTTCAAATGTTAAAGATTACTTTATTTTAAATATTTTATAATAGATTTCTAATTTATTTTCATTTTAGAGGCCACTCCTTGCATAACAATAAAACTTTAAAATGTGTTTAGATTTGCTTCATAATGTAGTAGAATCCATATTTATATTCCATTTTTAAATTGAAGTTGATATAACATTTCCCATTATTGGATGAAGAAACTTATGTATTTCTTTTTTTTTTGTCTTAAAAGGAATCCTTTTTTTTTTTTTTTTTAATACTTTAAGTTCTAGGGTACGTGTGCACAACGTGCAGGTTTGTTACATATGTATACATGTGCCATGTTGGTGTGCTGCACCCATTAACTCGTCATTTACATTAGGTATATCTCCTAATGCCATCCCCCCCTCCCCCCTCCCCACAATAGGACCCAGTGTGTGATGCTCCCCTTCCTGTGTCCAAGTGATCTCATTGTTCAGTTCCCACCTATGAGTGAGAACATGCAGTATTTGGTCTTCTGTTCTTGCGACAGTTTGCGGAGAATGATGGTTTCCAGCTGCATCCATGTCCCTACAAAGGACACAAACTCATTCTTTTTTATGGCTGCATAGTATTCCATGGTGTGTATGTGCCACATTTTCTTAATCCGGTCTGTCACTGATGGACATTTGGGTTGATTCCAAGTCTTTGCTATTGTGAATAGTGCCACAATAAACATACGTGTGCATGTGTCTTTAGAGCAGCATGACTTATAATCCTTTGGGTATATCCCCAGTAATGGGATGGCTGGGTCATATGGTATTTCTAGTTCTAGATCCTTGAGGAATTGCCATACTGTTTTCCACAATGGTTGAACTAGTTTACAGTCCCACCAACAGTGTAAAAGTGTTCCTATTTCTCCACATCCTCTGCAGCACCTGTTGTTTCCTGATTTTTTAATGATTGCCATTCTAACTGGTGTGAGAGGGTATCTCATTGTGGTTTTGATTTGCATTTCTCTGATGGCGAGTGATGATGAACATTTTTTCATTCGTCTGTTGGCTGTATGAATGTCTTCTTTTGAGAAGTGTCTGTTCATATCCTTTGCCCACTTTTTGATGGGTTGTTTGTTTTTTCTTGTAAATTTGATTGAGTTCTTTATAGGTTCTGGATATTAGCCCTTTGTCAGATGAGTAGATGGCAAAAATTTTCTCCCATTCTGTAGGTTGACTGTTCACTCTGATGGTAGTTTCTTTTGCTGTGCAGAAGCTCTTTAGTTTAATTAGATCCCATTTGTCAATTTTGGCTTTTGTTGCCGTTGCTTTTGGTGTTTTAGACATGAAGTCCTTGTGTTTCTACCAGATGCTCAATCATATTTGTTAATAGTGTCCTCCCAATCTCCTATGCCCCACCAAGTTTTTGTCTGACAAAACCTGTAGATACTGACATAAAAGTGTGAATGTCTTCCAGTCAAATGGTGGAATAATAAATTTGCCTTATAGCTTTCTCAACATTATATATATTTCTATTTGTGGGGAATTCTATCAGAATATCTTTTCTCAGATTTATTTTATTAAAATCTATTTTATCTGCTATTAACGTAGCTACACCATCTTTCTTTGCTTAATTTTAGACTTGATTTGACCATTTTCATCCTTTTATTACTGTGAAATTTTAAAATGCACATTTGACAATCTGTATATTTTAACAAAGACATTTTGTCAAGGAATAATGTAATTTCATCTAATAATGTAAGATTTTTAGATGAAATTTCTATCACATTATTTTGTAGTTTGTTTTTCTGTAATTTTATATCTTCTGTATGATTTCTCATGTCCAGCATACTTTTAGGACTGCTTCATTTTGTTCACATTTCTTTTCTCGTTGCTGCTTTGAAAGTTGCACTCTCTGCTTCTGTTCTTTTGGGAGTTGCTTTATAAATTTTAATAATTGTAGCAATATCCCTGCCCTTCTTCTGAGAAACAAATAGACTTCAGAATCACTCATTCTTGCTCCCTGCCCAAACTGTATACTATTGATGTCTGGTACTCTATTTCAGCTTCAGTTTTATCCCCATTATTTGAACACAGTTATTGTTTTATAGTCAATGCATATCAGATTTACCCACGTTTAACAGTTTAGCATTTCTTTGCTTTCTTTTCTCTGTATCTCAGACCTCCCATCTAGTATCATTTTCATTCTTCCTGATGTATATACTTTAGAATTTTATTTAATGAGCATCTTTTGTAAATAAAATCCCTCAGGTTTTTGTTGATTTGTGAATGATTTTGATTCATGTTAATTCATAAGACATAGATTTTCCATACATACAAGATGGACAGTTAATTTTTCTCATTGCTTCATATATATTATTTCATTGACTGATGGCATTAATTCCTGCTTTGAAAAGTCAGTCGCCATACTAATTGTTCTTTTGGCATGATGTGTTTAGGGATAGCTTTTTGTTGTTTTGTTTGAGTGGGCGACTTTCTAAATCTGAGAATTGGAATCTCTCATCCATTCTGCAAATTCTCACCCATTAATTACTTTTTTTTCCTATTTTCACCCTGTTTACTTTATGGAATCCTATTAGATGCATCTTAGCTCCTTCCACCAAGCCCCTATCTCTCCTAACCTCTTTTTCATATCTCCATGCTTCCAGTTAGTCTCTCTACATTGCATTCTGTAATATTCCTTTATATTCTAAAGCTTACTAGTTTTTTCATGCAATTTGAAATCTGTTATAGTTTTCTTCCATTGTGTTTTTAATTTCATTTATACAACTTTTTATCTTCTAGAAGCTCTATTTTGTTCTTCAAATATTTCTGGCTTTCTTCTATTGTACTTTTCATAATCTTCCTATGTTAATAAACATGTTAAATATTTGTATTTTAAAAATGTTAATTCTGGCTGGGCGCGGTGTCTCATGCCTGTAATCCCAGCACTTTGGGAGGCGGAGGTGGGTGGATTGCCTGAGGTCAGGAGTTTGAGACCAGCCTGACCAACATGGTGAAACATCGTCTCTACTAAAAATACAAAACTTAGCCTGGCGGAGTGGTGGGCGCCTGTAATTCAGTTACACAGGAGGCAGCGGCAGGAGAATCACTTGAACCCAGGAGGCGGAGGTTGCAGTGAGCTGAGACCAAGCCATTGCACTCCAGTCTGGGCAACAAGAGTGAAACTCCATTTCAAAAAAAAAAAAAAAAAAAAGTTAATTCTACTGTCTGCAAAATTTGTGATTGTAATTCTCCAATGATTTTTTTTCTCACTTTTGTCCATCATGCTTTATTTCCTCCAATGCTTTATGGTTTTCTTATCAGCTTATTTCCTCTGATACATCATTCATGGGAATTATTTTAGACCCAGATAAAGGGGTCATCAGAGATGGTCAGAGATTTCAGAGATGGTTTGCTTTTGAAAGCCACCTAGAGGCACTGCAAACTTGAAATTTATTTAACTTAAGTTTTGGCTGGAGTTACCCAGGGCCACATGTGTAATATTTATCTTGCTTTTGTATCTATGTGAGGTTGAAGTTGTCAGAGAAGGCTTTTTTCTTTTTCTCTTTTTCTCTCCTCTATACAGAGTCAGGATCAAAATAGGAATGTCTTCATACAGTCTGGTTCTCAGAGCAGGGCATTTTTCCCTCATTTACTCCCTGAACAGATTGCCTTTCAGGAGTCTCCCTCATAAGTAAAGGTCTCTACTATGTACTCTTACCTTGTGATAAACCAGCTTTGTCATCTGCC
Organism: Papio anubis; assembly: GCF_008728515.1. Taxonomy (NCBI): domain Eukaryota; kingdom Metazoa; phylum Chordata; class Mammalia; order Primates; family Cercopithecidae; genus Papio; species Papio anubis. The sequence goes on from NC_044989.1 coordinate 95,281,062, forward strand.
CCTCTCCCTAGAACCTAACCTCTAGGCTACCAGAGACTTCATTTCTCTGTTCTGAAGTAAGGGAAGTGGGAAGATAAATGGAAAGTCCATTCAGTATAATATTTACATTTGAATGGAGCTGCACAATGTGGCTGAAGCTCCATTGACCATCCATGAACTGCTTTTGGACTTCAATTCTTTATGATTGTATGTTCATCTCTTAAGGGGATTTAGTGCTTTTCACATTTTTCAGGCATTGTTTTCAAAGGATGACTATTATTAATTCTTTTTTATGTTTATTCATAACTTTATTTAGTTTAATCTTAAAGCTGTAGAGAATGGTGTCAGCTCCATGAAAAGCCATCTGGAGATGACAGCTGGGGACAGGATGATATTATGAGAGATAATGGTACCTTCATGTAGGGTTGCATTTGCTGTATCCTATACATGCTGATAAATGAGATTTGTTTATGATTTAAACAAATTTAAAATTTACATGTTCAAAGCACTGCCTCTTAGTATTAAAAACAATGTCATAAAGGAATTCAAAAATTTATTTTCTCATTATAGTATTGTCATCAATCCAGAATTATTGTTGGTCATTAACAGTAAAAAATATTATTCACAAGCTAAAGGTTTTGTTATTCTTTTTATTTCTTTATAAGTTAGCTTTTTTAATATATAAATCAAACTCAATAATTTTTTAAAACTCTGTAAGGCTGCCATAACAAAAAACCACAGATGGAATATCTTAAACAACAGAAGTTTATTTTCTCACAGTTCTGGAGGCTGGAAGTCCACGATCAAGGTTCCAGCAGGTTTGACTTTTCCTGAGGTCCCACTCCTCGGCCTGTAGACAGCTGCCTTCTCTCTGTGTCCTCACGTGGCCTTTCTTCTGTGCCTGCACATCCTTGGTGTCTCTTCCTCTTTGATAAGGACACCAGTCCTATGGAATTAGGACCCCACCCTTATGACCTTATTTAGCCTTAATTATCTCCACATAGGCTCTATTTCAAAATACAGTCACACTGGGGTTTAGGGTTTCTGCATATGAATTGGGAGAGGAAGGGATTCAGCTCATAATAGACTGTAAATAATCCAAAAAACTCTTTTAATTGTTTGGTCTAAATTTTAAGGAGATGTGAAGACATTATAAAATTGCTATCAAAAGTTTGAAGCTTTGCTGCCTGAAGCTTTCTTTCTGTCTAGCAATCTCTTTTATATCCCTGTGTAGTAGACATTGCATGCATATTATATATTCAGAGATATTCAGTCATCTGAGTGATACCTGCTGTGTCATGTTTTCCATCACAGATTAAGGTCATTCCTCGCTCAGTGGGAACACCGAGTCAAAGAAAATAAGTTTGCAAGAAGACAAGGAATGACCTGTAGGCATACTAAGCCTGCATTTGAGACTGACAAGAAGTAAGAGATACTGTGTTGAGTGTGTGTGAAAGTGAAGAGAATGAATCATCTTTTACTGATTATAATCCATAACTTGTGTTTGCAAATCAAAGAACTTCTGAAACAGGGGTAAGGGTCTCTTATTTATTGTTTTGTCAAAAGCTATCAATAATAGTAACACAATTTTAATAGAAACTTGGATATCAGGTAAATGTTTAATAAATGATTAAGGTCTTTTGTCTTAAGTGTGTGCTATGGATTTTATTCATTAAGAAATTAAACAAGTCTACAAGCACTTTTTTAAACCCACTTATGCCATCAACAACAAGGAATCTAATTACAATTTTGAGATGCTCTAGGGGAAAAAACAAAAACCACCAAAGGTGAAGGATTGCAAAAGCAGAGATACAATATCTGTCAAATGCATCTGGAGATGGCTGCATCCAACTAGGCATACATGTTGCTAAAAATGAAGCCCTGAAATCTAACTTCAAGTTTCAAGTGGACTTTGTGGTCTCATTCTGGTCTTCATGTGTTACTGTCACAAAACCACCATGCAGTTCAGCATAATTCATTGCGGCTGGTGGTCTTCAATCTGAAGAAGCCAGAAACAGGAATAGCAAGAGTTACGGGATGTAGTAGCATTTTGATTATCTATAATATTGATTTAAAGTCCACTCAAAAGACTTGGAGGTATATCAGACTTTGAATTTACACCTTATCTTCCCTGCCTGACTTCAGGCAATATCTGGCTTTTAAAACAACAAAACACTAGGAATTAATTCCTTTCTAAACCTAGAAATGTTCTTTTCTGGCCATCAGGGAAAATAGTGAAAAAAAAAATAATAAGGAAATGATAAAAAGAGAATGAATCACAATGATTGCAGAGACAAATCCTTAAAGATTATTTATGCCAAGATCCACCTGGAAACACATATTCTCCAGTGTCATAGCTTGGAAAGACTAATGACCTTGCATTGATGAACTGGAAATAGCAGAAGGCATGGAACCCACTTGATAGTAGAAAAATACTGTATGCATCAATTGATTGCAAGATTTTTCTGGAATGAGGGTGTTACGAAGGAACACAGTCTCCTGGAAGTCTCACCCTATTTAGTGTTGTTTAGTGGGTTAGATTCTTCCTGTGACCCAGGTGAACACAGGATCCTACAATTTCTGAGTTGCAATTTCTCCTGTTTATAATTTTTCAAAAACTTAAGATTTTACAGCAAACTACTTCTCAGTGAAATAAATGGAAACTATTTGATTAAATTTTAATCAAATTTAAAAATAGCAAGCATTTTTTCATATACATGCAGGATTACACCTCATTCCACAATAACATTAATATTCATTACTACTGGGAGGTCTAGCCTGGCAAGACCACCCCAGAATAACATAATGGTGAATATGATGAATATTCATGGCAAGATCTCAGAGACATATACATCAGTTTTGTTTTAAGAAAAGCTGACCTGAAAGTTTATTTAACCTCTGTTAGGTTAAGCAATTATTTTGAACAACTGATTTTGTAAAAGCATTCTTTGAGTTGTACTCAAACATAGTTGCAAGATGCCTTCCAGAAATCAGAAACCTCACCATGTCTTTAGGATACAACTGCAAACAATGTTTCTTCTGTATCTTTCTCTATTATTCTGAGTAGGTTACATACACAACTTAACTCTTGAACTTTGGCGTAAGGATTATTTTGATCTGCAGGTAATTGAGAATCAGCACACGCTAGAAGAGGTGTGAAAGCCTTCTCTTAAGTGTCTGAAAACAGGGCATACATTTCCCTGTCTGAAAATGCCCACTCCCTTCCGTTCCCATCAGGAAGAGAAGAGCAATTCTGGTCATTAGAGATGGAGAGTTGTTGTGAAGGTGAGTTTGCATAAACACCCCTTGCTAAAATAAATCTTATCTTCCATTAGTCCTCCTATGTGTTTCCTAGTCACTTCCCCACAATTTATTTTCCCTTTAAGCCCAAACCTCCTTTATTAAAATAGTATACAGGCCCCCACGTTCAACTGCCTTTTTGAGTATCATTTCTTTTCTGTGAATGCTCATGCCCCATAAATATTAATTTTAAATGTATGATTTTTCTCCTGTGAAGCTGTCGTTTGCTAATTTAATTCACAGGCCCCTAGACACTAACCTAACAGGGTAGAGAAAAAATTTTTCCTCCATGACATACAACAGACCTTGGTCAATAAAAGTATAGGAAGGTTATTGAAAGGATGCAAGGTCTATTTTGAAATTTTCAGTGACACTGTCAGAGTATTCTTTTGCATATAAATTTTGAAGAAGACAGAGGAAACAAGCATTTTGGAGTGCTCGCTTTTTATCAGTCGCTGTGTTTCTAAATGCACTCGTCTTCAAAGTAGATCTTGTTTCTAATTTACAATTGAAGCAATTAATGTTTAGAGAGTTCAAGTGACTTGCTCAAGGATACGCAGGTCTCTCCACTTAGCTCGTGTCTTTCTACTGCACCTCACTTCCTCCTTGCCGCGAGCATCGTAAATGAGCACCCACATGAGCATCCTGCGCAGGCTGGAGTGAGCTGATGTAGGATTCATGGTGTTTGTGAACGTAGCTACACTCACTGTTTCCTGATACCCTCTTCGATTCAGGTTATCTATGTTGGATAGGTGGCTTGGTTGAATTGCAATTAATGTTGGGAGTGTCCAGATTTTGACATGCAAATATTGGCTTAAATTATAATAGGAAAGCTAAAATAATCCCAAAGCAATTTATTTAGAGTTTTCTCTGAGTTTACATTTTGGCACTATGGGGCCTCTGAGAAAAACCCCCTAAAATCTTCAGCCTGCCTTCATTTAAGAAGCTGAATATCTTGTACTGGGAATGTATACAACTGTTCATCCTGTGCTTCCCTAACTTCCTAGTGAATAATAAACTGAACTTGTTCAGGTTCCTTGTGATTGCCAGACATAACTAGGCCTGCTGCCTTTGGGTTCATTTTTTCTCTGATTTTGAGAGACATCCAATCTTCAGCTCTCCTCTACAGGAAAAATTTCTGATGGGTAAAGTTAATTTACAGAAAAAGAACACTCTTAAAAATTTAGAATCTCTCATACTGCTTTGTCACAGCCACCAAATAACACCTTCTGCCTGCGTATTAACTTTCTGTCATGGGATAACAGTTTCATATATTCAGTTCTTTTGTGAATTATTTTTCCCAAGGAATAATGCTACTTTACATTAGCTCAAGGCACGAGGACGTATGAATCTTAGGTGCACTTCTGTGCATTTCTGGGCTAATCAATCTCAATTCTGGCATTTCGCTGTGCAGCTTATGCCTCTATCTTATGAGAACACACTTTTTAAAGAAGATGTGACATAAATCCTCGGTTATTGGAGCTTTATCTGCATAGAGAAAATATATTTTAGACTACAAAATAAGTTTTTACATTTCTTGGAAAGGCATTCATCTTTGTCAATTTAGGTGTGTCTTTGTGGGTTATTAGATTTAACAGAATTTGGAAGAAAGAATAGCCAACTTCAAAAAAGATTGGTGTTTAAATATTTCAACTTTTTCATCATGGCAAGGTATCCATAGCTTGACTGAGCAGGTGGAGGGGGTTTGGATTATATTGAGACCCAGCCAAGGACCACGCACTCCGTGGGGCCAGATGCAGAGTGGTATGCCTGGCTGAAAGCAGAGGCTCAGTCAGGCAGCAGTGGCCGTGGGTCTTGGATTATAGAATTCAATCACCCTTGAGATTGTCCAAAATCCAATACTAGGATATCCTGACAGACAGGCAGAACCCAGGGATAAGGTATCAGAGTAAATATAATCAAAGGTGAGATCAATCAGCAAAGCATCTGGCTGACAAGAGAAAAACTGCCTGTGTTTAGGGCCTATCCCTGGAGATGAGAAAGCTTGTGGTGTTTGTGATACATATGTGGCGTGTGTGTGTGCTATGCATGTGGTGAGTGTGCTGCACATGTAGTGTGCATCTGTGGGTGTGTGTGCTGCGCATGTGGCATATGTACATGCTGCGCATGTGGGGTGTGTATGTGGTGCATGTGGTGTACGTGTGTGCCATGCACATGATGGTGTGTGTGATGTGCATGTGTTGGGTGTGTATCGTGTGAATGTAGTGTGTGCGCTTCACATGTGGGTGGGTGTGGGTGTACATGTGAGTGGGTGTGCCATGCACATGGTGTGTGTGTGTGATACGTATGTGGTGTGCGTTTGTGTGCTGTGCACGTGGATGTGTGTGTGGTGTGCATGTGGGTGTGTGTACTGTGCCTATGTGGGTGTGGTTGCATGTATGTATGTGTATACATGACTATATTCTAAATAAAATCATCAAAAAAACAAACCAACTGAAAACAAAACCCAAAACCACTGAGGACTTAGACCAGCAGCCCAATAGATGACACAAGAATTGTTTGATTCAAACCTTACCTAACAAGAGACAGGAGATTACTCAAATTCTTCTTGCCTGAAGCCCAGGTGGTGTGAGGACCGGGAAGGAGCTGATACTGTAAGAAGAGTGGAGTCCATCGGGCGTGGTGGATCATGTCTGTAATCCCAGCACTTTGGGAGGCCGCGGCTGGCAGATCATGAGGTCAAGAGATTGAGACCATTCTGGCCAACATGGTGAAACCCCGTCTCTACTGAAAATACAAAAACTAGCTGGGCGTGGTGGTGCATGCCTGTAGTTCCAGCTTCTCAGGAGGCTGAGACAGCAGAATCGAGTGAACCTGCGAGGCGGAGTTTGCAGTGAGCCGAGATCGCGCCACTGCACTCCAGCCTGGTGACAGACTGAGACTCCATCTCAAAAAAATAAAAAGTAAAAAGAAGAGTGGAATCAGCTGTGGGAGCAGATGTGGAAAGATGGGAGACTAGATTAGCCTTTGGAGATGTGGCCAGATAAATTCCAATACTCTGCAAACCTCTGCACCTCATTTTTTTTCCGATGGTAAAATGTGGGAATGTGATTATCTCTAAGAATCCTCATGTTCTAAACTTTTGGTCTCATGATTCTAAGATAAGACATCTCCAGTATTCTGTGGCCATTGGAAAACTTTGATTGGTTACACAAATAATGCTTAGAACCTCCTACAGTAGAAAAGAGAAATAGACATATGTTCAAATTTTGAAAATATACTGAGTGGAATCTGTTGACTTGCAGAAATAAACAATAATCAACTGAAGGATTAAGAGTAATATCACACTTAAAGGAATGCTATGCAGATGAAAATATTGTGCTCACTTTCTGAGGCTATCTAGCTCTCAGTTATACTTAACTAATGGAACAAAAAGGAAGAATTCATTTCCTTTTTTTTTTTCTTGCCAAATTTAAGTGGGTTCACAGCATGAAAAATACTGCAAGATGGTCTTCAATTAATAAATTTACTATAAACAGCCTGAATAGTTATTTTGTCTATCTTAATAATAAGTTCATGAATTGTTGGAAACTTTTGAGTATTTTTCTCTTAGTTGCGCTGTGGATTATTATGTTTGTTTCCAGGCTTGATTTCTTCCTGAGTGGTAGATTTGCCACCTGTCTCACTTGGGTAATATTATTAAAATAAGTTATGTTTTTAATCTTGATATTAACATGGGCCTAGAGGCTATTTAACAAGCATGCATTGGTAAGCATAATAAGAAATAAAATTTAACAGATGGAAGGCTTTCATCATTTAGATAGCTCTATTGGTTGGATTTTTTCATATGCTCATCCACACATTTTAAGCAGAGTATGAAGACAAATGTTTTTCTTACATTCAGTCACCTTAACCATACTAGTTACTTTCTTTCTGTTTTGACGTTTCAGTTACTGCTCCTAGCAGGATTGTCCATTGCACTTGTCGTGTTTTGTTAAGACAAACAGGGCTATCATGGGGCAGCAGACACCCCTGTCATATCATGCGTGGAGGAGGTAAAAGTTCTTTCCAGTTCACTTCACTGTCTCTGTGTTATCTTTGCCATAATAGATTTACTCTCTTTTTAATCAGTTTAGTACATGGGATTCTGAGTTAGTGTTTGCTGATATTTCTTCAATTCTCTAAATATGGACAAAGGAAAAACAAAGATCATGAAATGGGACAGTCTTATCAACTAATCTTCCCTTGAGATTCTGAATCTTGCAAAGGCAGATAATTCTTTGAAAAAGAACAATTTGAATCACTTTTCAAACCATTTCTGGCTCCTTGTCTTTGTTTTCTTATCTGTTTAAATTTATGCTTCCTAACTACAACAGGTCTTTAATATTAATTTATATAAGCAAAGGAGATAGAAGGGTCAAGGATGCTATTAAATTTGATGCTGTGCTAACTGATGTGGAGTTTGCTCAATTATTATTTGCTACAACAGCACTGATCAAAGAGTGTTATGGACTTAGAATCACTGTATTTGGTGGTCAAGTTGGTTTTGGAACTACTTCCAAATACAGTCCTTTTTAGAGAATCACAACACACTGGGCATGTCTACGGTTCTATAAAGTCACATGCTACAAGAAATCTGCTTCATCCCCATGTCTTTGATATATTGGGCCTCTCTTTATATAACCTCTGATGATATTTGATTCTGTCTATTGAACAACTATTAATATCCTGAACAGTTATTCTATCATGAAATACACTTTGAAAATATTGTTCTGGTGAATAGCCAGTATGTCTCTGTCTCAAAGTTGAAATTTGGTTGTGAAAAACTAATGAAAAGCTTAAATCTTTCCTAGGGTTGGGTGGTGGAAAAAGAGTCTAAAGCACAATTTTGATGTTCGTATGTTTCTTGTTTCCTGGGTTTTGTTTCTTGCTTTAGCTTCTTTTAAATTAGGGGCATAAGACAAGAAAGTATGGAAATATTGATGTTACCTAAAGCTTTGGCCACAGACAGCCAGGCCATGGCAGGTACAGGAACGGTGAGAAATGCTGTTTCAGCAGAAGGTGACTTTACCCAGGAGGGAAACAGCAGGTCAGCTGAGGGGCAGTATCCACTTGCTCTGTGACCCCAGACACGATAGGGAAAAACCTAACAGTGGGAAAAAAATATTATCTTTGCCCAGGTTGGCGTGGCTTACACGGTAGGAACTTCCACAAATGTCTCTGTGCTCTTGGGACAGTATTGGCAAAGAATCCTGTTTTCCAAGGGATCCCATCTATAGAACCAATGTGAAAGTTTCCACCTGAAGTTATGCTATGTGGGGCTCTGTAACTCCACCTCTCTCTTGCTCCTCCCTTTGGAAGAAGGGTTTATCAAATTCAGAGAATACCAATGGTTTGAGCTCCGCTACCGGGTGGGCTGATATGTCAAAGGTCGCTCCCATAGCAGAGTGGCCTCCCTCTTTGATTCTGTCCAGTAGGCACCCAGGTTTGCATCGCTTCTACCCAGTGAGCACCTGGGGTGGACCTTGTCCCTCAGTGTGGGTTGTGGAAGTGGCGGTAGGGGGAAGTCAGTTGTTGTCTTGCTTTGTCTATTACCGAAAGACTCAGCTCTTTCACAGGGTAGAAAATGCATTGAGAAGTAGAAAGTCCTCCTACAGTGTGCAGTCGCCTGCTCCTTAAATAGAAATGTTGATGGAATATGAGAACCCAAGAGATCCACAATACAGGCTACGCAATAAGATATTACCTCTTTATTGCTAGCGTAAAAAACTCAACTCATTATGCCAAACCTGTCTCACAAGCCTTGTTTTATTCAGTGACTAAAGTTATCACTGAAGGCCCCATTTCCAAATTATCCAAATCAAATACATAGCTCATTCCAAAATGCACTTCATTTTACTTCATGATGCTCTGCCTCCTTCAGTCATGGTATTTGCTGATGACTGCACAAAAGTACAAATAAAATGTCTGCTTCTGAGCTCACAGCCACTTCTCCCACTTCTGAAAATATGCTAATGTCAACAGCAAACTTCAAACTCAAAAAGGATCATTTCTAAGTGTTTTAAGACATAGCACTGTTTGTAAACAAGAGAAGCCAGATAAATACGGCCAAATACTTTTTCATGCTGAGAACACATATTTGTAGAAAGAAACATTTTGGAGACAATGCTCAAATCATTAATTTATGCACTCCACAAATATTTATTGAACACCTACTGATGTCAAGCAATGTTATGTATTGAAATTACAGTGGTAAGGCAAACGAGACTACTGTCCAAAATTATTATACTGTGGATAGATCAAAAATAAATAATAAGTGAATAAATGTATACTGTTTCAGAAGTGTGTAGGAAATGACTGGGGTATTTAGTGTACAAGTGTTGTATGTGGGGTGGAGGAGGCACAGGGAAAGAAACAGAAAGAGAATGAAAGAAATCAGACATGAATGGATACTTACCTGATTCTGTGGCTATGAAAGTCCATAATAGGCAAAGCAAATAGTGACGTGAGAAGTCTGACTAGCGTTAATCCTTGGAAACAATGGATGTGGCAATGACTGGGAGGGGTTTGAGAGATGTAATATTCAATTTATTGCTATGACTGTTGGTCACACGGGTAATTGATTTGTGATAATTCATCAAGCCGGATGATTATGATTTGCATACTTTTGTGTATGCATGTACTTTTTCAATAAAAAGTTTATTTAAAACAAAATGAGGGTCCGGGCATGGTGGCTCACACCTGTAGTCCCAGCACTTTGGGAGGCCAAGGCGAGTAGATCACCTGAGGTCAGGAGTGAAAGACCAGCCTGGCCAACATGGTGAAACCCCGTCTCTACTAAAAGTACAAAAAGCTAGCCAGGTGTGGTGGTGCATGCTTTTAATCCCAGCTATTCTGGAGGCTGAGGCCAGAGAATCACTTGAACCCAGGAGGCGGAGGTTGCAGTGAGATTGTGCCACTGCACTCCAGCCTGGGCGACAGAGTGAGACTCTGTCTCAAAACAAAAACAAAACAAAAACAAAAACAAAAAAAGAAAGAAACAAAAACTGAAAAACTCCTACAGACTGCTTGTCTGGTGGCAGCAACACAAAGATCTGGATGAGACGTCTGGTGGTATTGGTTTATGTATTTTGATTGAAGCAAAACAAATAAATTTTTTTAAAAAAACCTCCAGAAAAATTACATTCTATGTGGCTTAAGCATAAAAAGAAATCTATTGAATGTATCATGAGTATAAATCTCAGTTCACAAACTTATTTATATATATATAATGCCAGAAATATTATTTCCCTTTCTGAAACTCATTTCTTTTCTATCTCAATCCCCATCCCACTGCAGTTATCCCTTAGCTGTGCCGCCTTTCACTCATATTTACATATGGATCTAAGGGAAGAGGACCTCAGTGGCCTGCAGCGTGGCTCTGTCCTCAGGGACCTCTGCCCACACTGACATCTGTGGAGAGGTCCAGGTCAGTGGTTGTTCTGTTGTGTCTGTAGACCCTTCAGACCCAGGAGCTGTCGCCTCTTCGGTATCATTCCTTGCTCGGCTGCACACCGGTGCATTGTTTCTCCTCCTATGGTGTACCGAGGTACCAGGATCTCAGTGAAACTCTAATGTTTTTCTGTCTAGTCACCTGCACAGTCGTTCTTCTGGAGTCCTATGGCTCTTCCAAGGAAAGAGGAAACCATTTCTCTGCTTTCAGATCCTACAAACTAAATTGGGAGTTTCATCACCGCAGTCTAGGATCAATTTTCAGTGGTGCGGGAGTGGTGGTAAAGTGTGTGTGTGTGTGTGTGTACACAAGTGCATGTATGTCTGTGTGAGCATGTGCATGGATTTGTGTGTGCATGTGCATGCATGTATGTGTGTGTGAGAATGTGTGTGCATGGTGGTAAAAACCATCAATATCTGAGCCCTCATTGATTTCCCTGGGATTCTCCTCTACCCACAGACAGACACACTTTATCAACCTGAGGAATGATTGGATGGCCAAATTTATTTTATGTGTATGGAATTATTTCTGTTCTCACCTCAGAACCTAAAATTTTGAAACCCTGAAGGTAGGAAGAGACCCACTGACTCAGTGTCAGTAGTGGTGGGTCAGTGGTCAAAGGTGAACAATATTAAAGGAAAAGGGGAGCAGGGGATGAGAAAACAGCTTGTTTAGTTCACAATTACTCTCCTCGTGAGCACACTCCTAGTCTCCCATGCAATCTAAAGGGCCAGGCCCATGCTAGGAACTTCAGGAGCTGGAGGACAGGGGTCTTCCCATCACAGCTCTGTCTTGTAGGGTGTTCTGCTGCAGCAAATTCTAGTTTTGTGTCTCTCCATTCCCAATTTTCAAGGCATAAGGAAACAAATGAACGAGCTACAGTCCAGTGTCTTCCCTGGGACCAGTTCATTCTGACCAGCGGACTGGGCCACACAGTCTAGACACACGTGCGGGGAATGTTCCCAGGGAAGGGTGACTTGCAGGAGTGGGGCAGCCCCCAGGTAACATCCACTCATGCCTCAGCTCTGCTTGTTGCCCCGCATGCTTCTTCTCCATCACCCCCTTGCCTTCCATTGGGCACAGGACGCAGTGCCCTTGGAGAACATGCACAGAGGCTCTCACTGTCTTAGCTACCGGATCTGTTACCTAAGGTTAGAAATCAAGAAAGAAATGGATATTTTCCCCTTTCTTGGATAACCTATTATTATGGAGTTTCTCTTGGTGAAGAAATGAGGTGAAATGCTCCAGGTACAAACACTCACTGTCGGCAAAAATAATTATGATGGAAATAACTTTACCTCGTATACTGATTTATAGCTGATCAAGTGCACTTTGGTTCCCATCACCTCAAGCCTCAGGAAGGGTTGATGGATAGGTTTCCTAACAAACACCAGTTCCTTTTCCTCCTAACTCTCGGCGTTCCCACTCCATTCAGATCTGCAGCTGCAGGGGGCCAGGTCCCAGGGTATGAATCCTGCTCCTCTTAACCAGCCATGCGAGTGGCTTCCCCTCACCGTGGATTGAGTTGGGGGTGTGGGCGAAGGCGTCCATTCCAGCCAGTGAACTGTAGAGAGACTTTCGGGATATATATATATTTTTTTCTAATAATGAGAGACCTACAGGGAGAGGCTTCTCCTTCCCTCCCCATTTTTTGCTTTGGATTATCATTGTGTGTGCATTGAACTTTTGGAGCTGGTGCAGCCACGCTGTGACCCTTAACCTGACAGAGCCAAAGTGGGGAGGTCCCTGTGTTGCTTCAGCAGAGGTAAAACTGCTACTTGTGCAGAAGCATCATCAACAGTTTCTGCAGCTCACCCATTCTAGGAGTACCTACTTCTTTACTTTGGGGTAAGTGAGACAGTAAATTATTCTACAACGTAAGCTGTCTTTAGTCTATTATTGACTATTGAAGGCATTCCCCCTAATACCTTCGAGGATACTGCAGCTCAGAGACTTCAAGTAACCTTCCCAGCATTACACGGCTGCTAAATGAGATTTTTCTGAACTCAATCCCAGATTTTTGGATGCCACGTTTCTTTTCAGAGTCCGGTGACCATTTTATAAACTCACAACAGCTTTCCAGCTTGCTTAATATTTGATCTTAGGTAGGTTCCTCATTCATTTTCAAATGCCACTCCTAGCCCAAGCCTGTGCTACAATGACCTGCACAAAGCAGGTGCTCAGAAATGTGGAGCTTATTTAAATGCGTGGCCCTCGATCCTCAGACCCTCCCACCACAACCACCAACACTCTCACATCCTCAGGCAGTAATCATCGCCAACCAACATTGGCACTCTCTCTGTCTCTTTCGGAACCCTGGCGCAGCTTTAGAATCCCTGGCAGTTCAGGCAAGCACTGCTCTCGCCCATCTTTCCACTTCAGGGCAAACCTCAGGCTCAGATGCACGTTGACTCTGAAGGAGCTTTGCAAACAAGTGAAGCAGCCAAAGCGAGGGGGTAGGTTTTGCTGAGTTTTGCTCCCGAGTCTGCTACTCCAGACATGGATTTTTTTAGGCAGTCGATACGTTTCCTTATTCATCAAATGTGCCACTGATTAAGATTCCTCACAGATGGATCAGTAGTTCTGTAAGTTTAGATATGATTTTCATTAAGTATTCATGTAAAAAGCAATAATTAAATGCCTACTGTGTGACCGGTATTGTCCATATGCTGGAACTATAGAAAAACATAAGGCAAGAAAATTCTCAGGAGAAAAACAATTTGATGGAAGAACCAACAAGAGAATGTAAGACCAAGAAGAGAATATAATACCAAGGTACAGAATGTTGTAATAGAGCCAGATCCAGGCAGTAGGCAAGAGCAGGTGCAAAATGGTGGGGAGGGCTGCTTCTATCACATGAATGAACGCCACCTGGACGGCTTCTGTGTTTCCTCCTCCGTGACGTCTGCACAAGTAGCAGTTTTACCTCTGCTGAAGCAAAGTGTTGACAATTCCAGGTCCTAAAATTAACTATTATGAGGTCATGGAAAAATAACAATCGCTTAAAAAAAAAAAAAAGCTGAGATCTTGGAGCCAGTATTTTACATGGAGTAGGATATCTGCTTTGGAAATTTCCAAATATAGATCACCAAAGTTGTCAATTCTACTAAATCAAGGGAAAGCCTATTAAACCTAAAATTCTAGGCTACAGCACACATTTGGAATTGAGAAAATATCCTTATGTATATTTAGAATAATTCCTCAGTAAGACAACTTCAACGAGAACGTTTCTAGAGGGTGGAATTAAGATCAAGTCACTGTTTCTCTTCATTGTAATGGTTCATTAGACTTGAGGACTTTGTTGCTACAGCAGTGGCTCCAGGCTACCATTAATAAGAACTATTCGGAGACATTTATACACTCATATCCCACTTGGTTCAGGTGCTGTATTTATTGAAGTCTCTTATTTTATAGCACATTTAAATGAAGGAGAACACTTCATATAAAGGTTAAGTGTGATAGCAGGAGGAACCAGGTCTCAGACAGCATCCAAAGGTGGCCTCTTGGCTGGAAGGGTAGTGGACGCTGGGCTTCCTAGGACTGCCGCCGGAATAACCACTTTTTTCATCTGAGGCTTTGCGGCCTGCTACTCAGATAATCACAGATGCTTTCATTGAATGACATTGGAGGAGGCTTTTAAAAGGAATGTTGAATTAGAAAAAGGGAAAGAAATGACTTCATAATGGATTAAATACTGGTGCTGGGAGTAAATGTGTGCTATTTTTACCAATGTTGTCTTCATTCGCCATTGCCTCTACCCTTACCATAGTCGATATTGCATTGCATGTTTCTTAATGAGGGGTTTGCTTTAAAGCAAAAGTGCTTTGAACTCAGTATGCTTCCATTCAGCTCGGCTGGAGCCCCTGTACCATTATCTGCTCATCACTGCCATCGCTCAGAGGACAGAACATTAGGGCAAATTAGGGCAGGCTGTTTGCTGAAAGCTCAAACCTCCGGTGAAGAATGTGTTTTATTCACTGTATGCATCACGCTGTGTCGCTAAACTAGTGTAATTGCACATCTATATGCCTTCACTTTTTTCTGCGAGGAGATACAGTGGATATCTATACAAAACAGTCCTAGAATCAATATGCATGAAATAAAAAGAGCGAACAAGATGGATCTGCCTAGAGGCTAGAACAGAATAGAAATGCTCTGTGAAGGTGTTTGCTTCTGCATCAGTCTTTTATTTGCTCCTAAACTCCTGGCATTTTTATGCTGTGGTAACTTCAGCCCTTTGTGCACTTCAGAGTCTCCTGAAAGAACAACCAGCAAAGAAGGGATTTGAGAAAAATAAAAACAAAAGAATGGAAAGAATGGAAAAAAATCTCAGGAAATATAGCAAGAGAAAACCCAGGAACAAAAGGACTCTTGTAAGGACGGGAAGTGTCATTTTACAGTAGCAGAAGTTTTACCTTCTTTCTGCATTATCATAAAGTGAGAGCTCTTGGCTCCCTGGATGTGTGTCCACACGATACACACATGCACGCAACATACACACAACACGTACACTTACAAATTGAAATAAAAGTCAAATTAACCCAATTTGCTGTTCTGCAGCATCCCTAGATTTGAAATGAAGGCACTTGCATAATCTAGAAACTCAGTAATGTTAATTAGCATAATCAAGATGTCCCTATGCACACAGAGCCTAAAAACGATAATAAAATCAGCATCAATTTCTTAATTGGAGAATATAGTTCTTGGGGGTGCAAAAGTGACATCTTTTCTGTAGTGGGATGTGTGGGGCAGAAGAAAAGAAGTGTTAACTGTAATAGTTTCTCCAGATCTTGAATGTCATGAATGGGAAGTTCAATTCAAGTATGGGCTTCTTGCATATAAGAGCCACATATTTAGTTCTCTCTATTTTCACATGTGTTCCAAGACAGAGATTTGCACATTTTAGACCTTTGATTACTGTTTGTTGAAAAAAAATCCCCATCCCTTGTACAAGTGGAGCTGAACTTCTTCAAGGCAAGCCAGTGGCTGCTGTGGGCATTAAAGTCAAGGAACCCTCAGTTCCCGATCCTTGATTTCTTGGCAGGATTCCACAGGATAGGGTAACTGGATTGTTAAAAATATGAGCTCCAGAAAGAGAATGCCTGTTTAATACCCCAGGTTCTGCAAGCATAAACTCTATGAACTTGGGAAATGTGTATAATCAATTAAATATCCATTTACTTCATTTGGAAAATATAGATAATAGTATCAACCTCATGGAGAGAATTAGATGGTTTAATATATGTAAAGAGGACATTCCCCGAAACAAACTAAGAACTCAAAATGTCAGCTATATTATGATCATTGATCAATCTCAATTTTCTTCCCTCAATTTGTATGACACCTACCTCGTGTATGACTGGGATCTGTTGGAGGCTTTCTTGCCTTGTCCTTCCACATTCTCTTTGGACGAACTAAAAACTTTATGGCTTCAATTCCATCTATATGCTAAAAATGCCCAAATCAATAGCACAGAGGCTCTCTCTCCCTCAGTGGAGAGGTAGAGAACTTGAAAACTCCTGTTTCCTTTCCCATAGAACATTTAACTAGTTGCCTAAGTTTGTATGTATATATTAAATGGTAATGCATTTTTATTTTATATACATATAGCACATGTACATACTTCAAAAAGAAAAAAGGCATGTTTATATTATTATAAAAGAAAAATATTATATATATATAAAAAAGCAGAAATCCCTTTCTTTCCCCAGAAGTACTCTAACCCTTCTCCCAGAGACTGCCACTGTTACAATTTAGGCTTTTCCATTCATGAATTCCTCAAACTTAGGCATTGTACAGTGACTTCCTGTTCTGATAAATGAAGGCTTTACTATATAGGGCATTCACCTTCATCTCACCTGCTCCTAATAGAGTTATGCAACTGTCATTAATTAAGTGGGTTGACATTAGTTCAACTGTATAGATATCGTATACATCAAGGGGTATTATATAAGAGCATTCCTTCACAGTTCTGGTTTTGCTCTGATTATAGCAATTTTGGTTATTTCCTGGCATTTCTAATTGCATTATTGTCCGCCCTTGGAGCCTGTATGAGTTATTCAGATTTTCAGGGATAGTGCAAAATTTCATGTCACATTTTTCCTGGATATCACCCTCCTAGAACACTTATCCTGCAACATTATCCTGGACAGGCTGCTCCGTGAGTCCTGCTGCAGAGCTGTCATTCTGGCATTTATGTTTGTTTCTTCAAGGAAAGCCCACAACTTCTTTTCTCTCTCATCCTCCTGCCTTTCATTTATAGTGTGCCCCTTCATTTTGTTGGAACCAGGACATCTGGTAACCTCCTCAAGAAGACTAATGGAATGTGCATTTTCCACTTCTCCATATGTTTGAAAATGTTTCTATTCTAATCCAATAATTAATTGAAAGTTTCTTGGGGTATAGAATTCCAAAATGAAAAAGTATTTACACTCGGAGCTTTAAAAATGTTCCATATTTTTTTCTAACATCCAGTATTGAGTTTGAGACATCTAATGCCAATCTAATGCTATTTTTCATTGTTAAGGACCCAGTAATTTCCTCCTCTAAAAGCTTTTAGTATATTCTATTTATTCTTGGTGTTCTTAAATTTCATAATCATGTGTCTAGACATGGTCTTTTTCAACCATCAAAACCATCCAGATGTATAACTTTTGACTCTGAGAAGTTCTCTTGTATTATTTCTTTAATAGCTTCTCCTTCACCAGTCTGACTGTTCTTTTACTCTAGAACTCTTGGTTCAGCTCCTTTGATAGATGGCTGAGTGTTATCTTTTCTTATATATACTACAATCTTATGACTTTTGGTATCATTTTCTCCGAGTTTTGACTTTATTTTTCCGATGCTTCTATTGACTTTCAAAATAATTTTTTAATTGCATTTGTCATTTTTCTATTTTCCTTGAGTTGTTTCTTATGCAAATAATTTAACTTTTTTCCTAGCATGCTGTTCTTAAATTTTGGATACAATATCTTGTAACTGAGGATGCTGCATATTTTTCTTTGTATACCCTGAATTAGCACTACTTTCTTGGGCAAGGGTCCCCAGACCCTGGGTCACAGACCAGTATCCAACCATGGCCTATTATGAGCCAGGCCGCACAGCAGGCGGTGAGTGGCAGGTGAGTGAGTGAAACCTCATCTGTATTTACAGCTGTTCCCCATTGCTCGCATTACCACCTGAACTCCACCTCCTGTCAGATCAGTGGGCAGTAGATTCTCCTAGGAGATAGAACCCTACTGTGGCTGCACCTGTGAGGGATCCAAGTTGCAAGCTTTTTATGAGAATCTAATGCCTAATGATCTGTCACTGTCTCTCATCACCCCCAGATGGGACTGTCTGGCTGCAGGAAAACAAGCTCAGGGCTCCCACTGATGCCACATTATGGTGAATTGTATAATTATTTCATTACATATTACAATGTGATAATAATAATAGAAATAAAATGCTCAAGAAATGTAATGGGCTTGAATCATCCTGAAACCATCCCCCTACCCTGGTCTGTGAAAAATTGTCTTCCTGGTACCAAAAAGGTTGGGGACTGCTGTTCTTAGGATCATTTGCTGAGTATTTAATTTAATTTTCTCTTTCTTGTTCCAAGATTTATGTAGATGTCTGGTGATCCTCGGTCCCTATTTATTTGTTAAAGGAAGTAATAATGCCCAATGCCAAGATCTTCGTTTCTAATACCATTCTTCAATAAGAGGATCCAGGGTTCCTTACAAAAATAGTCTATCCTAGGGTTGGGTTGGAACAGGGAATATACAAAACAAGTAGCTTATAGTGCCAGAAAGTAAGAAAGCTAAAAAAAAAAAAAAAAATTACACCAATGGGGTATATCAAAGGAAAGTAAGAGACAGCTGGACAAGCTTCCAATGGCCAAAACTGAAACATTCTGAGCAACAAAATAACTAACTGGGTTGGATTATCAACCAAAGTGTCAAATAAATATCCACGAGTTCATACCAATATAAATATAAATAATTAAATAAATAACTGAGGAAAGAGACATCTCTTGCATGTAGGAGAATTTCCAATAATTTATGTAACTACTCTGACTTCAGCTTTCCACTCCTGAAGTGTTACCAGTGCACAGTAACTTTTTCCAATAAGTACAGCACAAAAAAGGCAAAAGAGGAGTAACTTTACAGCCAAGAAACCTAAAACACAGTATTTCAGCCAGGTGATCAAGGGTAACATGTTGACACCACGTATTCTTGATATGATATGTTAAAAATAGCACTTCATTTATGTGTTTTTCCTCCAAAAAGACCATCGTTTTAGTCTAATCGTAAAAATAGCATCTGACAAATCCCAGTTGAGGGATATTCTACAAAATGCCTGATGTTAGAGAATGTCAAGCTCATCAAAAATAAGGAAAATCTAAGAAACAGTCACAGGCAAGAGAAGCGTAGAGAAACATGGTGAATAAATGAAATGTGGTGGATCCCGCATAGGATCCTGAAACAGGAAAACTTTAGTTAATAACCGTGTGTCAAAATCAATTTATTAGTTATAACAAATGTACCATACCAATATAAGATGTTAATAATCAGGCAATCAGGACTTCCTTTGCAATTTTTTATTCTAACACCTTCACTCTGAAATAAGCCGCTTATCTTTTGTGTGAGAGATAGTAGAATGTAGCATAGGAGTTCTGTATATATGAAGAGAGTACATGGGGGAATCTTTACTTCAGGAAGGGTGAGCAAAGGGATCTTCAGGGAGAGTGAGCAGTACCACGCATTTAAAGTCTTTTGAATGCCTTGAGACTCCCACTTTTTGGCTAGAGAAAAGTATTCAGCTTCCTTGAGCTAAGGTAATGAGAAATGGTAGAGGGATAGGCTTTCAGATATTATCCTTGTTTTGAACATTTTACAACATGTCCTGCTTTCTTTGGCATTTCTAAATTTAGAGCATCTACGAGGTTCTGGAAGGAGGCCCAAGTCACATGTGTGCAGTTTTCCCAGTGATGTTTCCCTTTACCCAGGTAGCTTCTCTACCACCTCTCCATCAGTTCTTCATCTCCCAGAGTATTTCTTAAACATTTCTTATCTCTTAATGACCCTCCATCCTTTGTTCTCCCTCTCTCTGTGTGTGTGTGTGTGTGTATGTGTGTGTGTCATTTGTCACCATTTATTAGTGATTTAGGGGAAGAAGAGATACCATTAATGTTCAATATGGCACCTTAATTCTGCTTGACCTATAAATCTGGAATTATTTTTCTCAAATTGGTATTCTGTTTTTTCAATGGTTATTTTCTTATTGTTGGTGCAGTTGTAGAATTGCTTTAGAAAGTCATCACAGTAAAGAAAGGAGCATTACATCAGGAAAATACGGCTCTTTTCTCTGTTGTGAGTGAAGACCAGGTGGCTGTTAAACAGGTTGAGAGTTGTGGTACTTAACTCAATCTTACCCTACTCATCCTGCCTATAAAGATAGGACGTGGCCAGTTATGAGTTCTGGGTGCCACACAGGTGAGTATTTTTCAATCCATGGGCCTAGCCTCTTGCCACTTATATATCCCAAGTCTAACCTCTTCTTCAGGGAATAAATCCACCAAGCATTTGCTTATCAGGGCCATTTTATTATTTTTTTCTAAACTCAGGAAATGAGAAGACAGGTTGATGCATTTTCTGGTAAGATTGCTAGGCTTTTCTTCTACCAGCCTCACCATTTTGAAATGCACATTCTGAGCTACGTTTATTCTGCATTTCATCTTTGGATCGCTGGTGACACCATAGTCTCAGCACAAATGGTGATTCTCAGTGAGGAGACAAGGAAAAGTCTTCACCCCACATCCAGTGGGTTTCAAAGCCGTCTATCTGATGAATATTCACTGAAGCACATCTTCCTTTTACTGAAATGTTTATAATTTTCTTTGATGGTACACCTCAGCCTTCCTACTTCCAGAAAGAATCACTACCCTTTTGTGAGCCGTGGTTACTGGGGGTGGTACCCCTCAGGTGACATACCATGGTCAGTAAATACAAACAAGTGACTCTATAGTGAGAATCCCTGAAATCATATGCAAGGAATGCACTACTTTCATACACTACTCTAAGTGGTGTATGAAAACAATTGTTTTCTTCATTAGTAAAATGGGAAGAATAATGTGTAACAGACAGGTTGGCTATGTTAAGTGATACATTGCATATAGAGTGCCTACTATGTAAGCAATCAACACATATTAGCTATTATAATTTTGGTAGAAAAAAAATTACAATCCGCAAATATAAGCAGAGCATGGGAGTCTCTCAAGAGTGTTCAGTTCTACAAATATTTATCAAGTAACTGCTGTGTACTGGGAAAACAAGGTGAATTACATATCACTCACCTCAAAGTTTTGAAGTTCTTGGGGAAGATCTTTATATAAGAGGACAGTCATAATACACTGGTGCATGGTGCCTGGGTTGCTAGAGGTATGCATAGGTTGCTACAGTAGCAAGGAGAAGAGGCAAATAATTCAGCTAGAGTAGGAGTGTGAGCTTAGGAAAGATTTTCACGTGGAGATAGTGTCCACGCGTGGTGTCACGAACAGGTGAAGATGGGTGAATATTAAGGGGAGAGAGTATCCACATAGCAGTGAAATGAGACATAATAGGTACAATCCTCTCATTTTATTTTTTAAATTTAATTATTATCTTTCGTAATTCAGGATCCAGCGTTTGTGAAAATCACAGAAGATCATATGAGAAGGCACCATTTTAACGAGAGAACCAGAAACCTGAAATTCAATAACAAAGCCTGAAGGCTAGAAAAGGTTATGAAATAGCCCGTGATAAGCACAGGAAACATGTGGAAAATTGACACAAAGATTTTTCTGCTATGCCGAATGAATTTTGTTGTCTTTGTGTGTCTGTGTGTGCTGTGTATCTTAAAACCATAACATTTTCGCTGACATTGAATCATCCTCTTCAGTAACCGGGGGAAACTCCTTTGGGAACCTACCTTAAATTTTACCATCTTTAGGGGCTTTTGAAATGCCTCTGCCTTCAAATTCTTGAATTTCTGCATTATCTTCTCTGACTTTACCTTTCGTTATTTTACTGTCAGTAAATCTGCATCTCAATCTTCCTCTTCTCAGTTCTTATCCTAGTGTACCAGCCCATTAACCCCTGTTTGATTTTATTTGGCTCTCTTCCTCCATGGGGTTACATGTAAGCCTCATGCTCATTGTAGTCCCTGTTTCTCTTCAACACTGATGTCTTACCACCTCTCCATAACTTCCCACCATTTATTTCTTGCCAATCATCAACCCTATGTAATATCCACTGTCTACTGTCTTTGATGCTAGAAATCAAGGCCCTGGTGGTCAAAGGCATTAAACAATCTATTGGGTTTGCCACAAGTGTATTATGTGGTTTATTATTTTGCAGATATTTAATGTGGTACATGATAAAATGTTACTTTTTCTATTAATCTTATTTATGTAGCTGAAAATCTAGAAAAATGTTTTTCTTATTACTAGTTGAAAATACAGCAAAGTGTTTCTTAGTGCAACTTGACAAGATAATTTTGTAACTGCTTGCTCTCTTTAAGTCCATGTTAAATATTTGTTTCTAATTTGCAGAAAGCCTTCATCCATCCTATTGGATTCTTCCCTATTTATTAACAACGCTTGTCCTTTGCTATTTCCCACATTCATATGTAAGCATGTTCAAATTCTTCTACTTTAAAAGCACAAACACACTTTTCTATATTCCCTAATCATACTCAAGCCATACCAGGTTATTTGTAATTTTCAGTCCTTTGCTTATGGTTCTGTTTTCGCTTGGAATACAGTCCTCTTCCTCATCTCAATATTATTTCATCAGTCTGCAATATGTGACCTTGAAATGCGTCTCCTATGCGAACACTATTTTTCCCCTTCTCTCCAGTCTTATTTGTATTCTTCCACTGTGTTGTTCCCTAGCCTCTTGGAATTACCCCCATCATAGTGATTATCACTTCTTCTAAGTATTTACTTTTACATACCCTCCAGGGTCTCTGAGCTACTCCTTCACTGAAGACAGTCCTTGCCATCCACCATTATAGCCCCAGGAAACAGAATAGCCTGAGTCATATCACGGACCCAGCAGAGTGAAGAAGTGACTGAATGCATAAATTAATGAAACATAGCTCCATAAATGTGCCCCTTTTCCTTATGTAAAGATCTATGTTCTCTATTGATAAGCCATAGATGATAACACCAAAAGATGCAGTCCTTCAGTAAAGGCTCTGGAGTGAGCATTTCCTTAGAAGAGCCCTTGTTCATGGCTGATGTGGTCAATATCATATAGCTGTCTTTTTCTCATCCCTGGTCCTTTACACATCATCTATAGCTGATGTGGAAACTCAGAGCTGCTGGATGGAGAAAGATAATCATGATTCAGTGACCTAAGAAAAGGCCTCCTTCTTACTTATCAATTTATATTTTTAATAAGCACAAAAATACCTTTTATATATTGGAGGAGCACAAAGTCTATGGTTATTGTACAGCAAAGTATCTTTAGCTGTGCCTTTTAACCACATTTGGAGAATAAATAAAACGCCTTAATAATTAATTTTCAGATGATATCCAAGCTGGGAGGCATTAGCACTTTATTTGAGACTTCAATGGCAAAGTACAGTTTGGTGAGGTTATATTCTATTTTTTAATATATAAATAGATGTATTTTAAAAATGTATATTTTTCCTAGAATATATATATTCTAGGAAAAATGAAATGATGTTTAACTTAAAATATAAATATTAGAACATCTTAAGAATTGAAATATCAAACATAGACACTCACTGGAAGAAATAATCTTTTTTTTTTTTTTTTTGTTTGAGATGGAGTCTGGCTCTGTCTCCCAGGCTGGAGTGCAGTGGCCGGATCTCAGCTCACTGCAAGCTCCGCCTCCCGGGTCCACGCCATTCTCCTGCCTCAGCCTCCCGAGTAGCTGGGACTACAGGCGCCCGCCACCTCGCCCGGCTAGTTTTTTTTTTGTATTTTTTAGTAGAGACGGGGTTTCACCGTGTTAGCCAGGATGGTCTCGATCTCCTGACCTCATGATCCACCCGTCTCGGCCTCCCAAAGTGCTGGGATTACAGGCTTGAGCCACCGCGCCCGGCCTAGAAATAATCTTAAGAAGCAATTATACTGCTTTAAAAACAGAACACTTGACGTCTCCTACAAGTTGGAGAGTAAACTTATAACATTTCGGGTAATGAAAATCTCATGTAGTTTCAGTTTGCACAGGCCTAGGCTCTGTTTCGTGGATTAGTGAGTTTACAAAGCATTGGTAAGACCATGGTAAAAATTCTGAATGAGAAGACACAAGACGTCCAGGGATCCACAACAAAAGAGAGAGAATATGAAACATAAATGAAATTTTAAAACAACAGCAACAACGCAATTGTGTATTGACCAGTAAAAAACATATCCAAGGCATATGTATTACCTTTTTTTTTTTTTTTCCTTTTTTTGACAGAGTCTCACTCTGTGGCCCAGGCTGGAGTACAGTGGCACAATCTCGGCTCACTGCAAGCTCCGCCTCCCGGGTTCACGCCATTCTCCTGCCTCAGCCTCCCGAGTAGCTGTGACTACAGGCGCCCACGACCACGCCCAGCTAATTTTTTGTATCTTTTTGGTAGAGATGGTATTTCACCGTGTTAGCCAGGATGGTCTCGATCTCCTGACCTCGTGACTCACCCTCCTCGGCCTCCCAAAGTGCTGGGATTACAGGCGTGAGCCACCGCGCCCGGCCTGCATTACTTTTTAATATATTTAATGCCAGAGAAATGTTCCCAAAGGTGAATCAATAATTTTAGCCATGAAAAATTAATGATACATATTTCTGCTTGACATAAGCTGCTCAGGCTTTCTCAGCATTGAGGAATTAGTAATCTGTATGAAGAATGGTATCTTTCTAACCACCTTTTCTAATATTTAATATGAATATTCATATTATGAATGTTATTCACATTTGGTATTATATGATAGTATGCAGGTAGAAAAGCAAGTAATAAATAAAGAATTCATTTTGAGTCTGACGTAGAAGCAGCTTGGAAATCATCATTCCTGTCCTCACAACAGAAAAAGCTGAGCAAACTAAAAATTAACAACTTTTCTCAGGCCCATCATAGAATTGAGGTCACAAGAGAGACTACTGCCCCCAAAATTGGAACGACGGGTGATTACAGAGAACCTCAGCTCACTGGAGCAGAAGCCAGATTCTGGAGACAGTACCAAGGAAGGAAAATGTAACGTATAATTAATGAATTGCTGAAGGCAATTCAGGTGGACAAGCCTGAGGATGCAAACCTCCATGGGTGCCAGTCTTAAGCAGATTCCTTAAACTCACTTTCCTGAGTTGTATCTCCAAGAACCCTACCAGATTCTCACAGCGCACACTGGAGAAAAATACCTTTGTGCTTCCAGAGAGAGGTGGGATAGTGGGGATAGTGGGGATAGCCACTTTTAAATACGCCAAGAGCATTCAGTTCTTACCACGGCCTGCTATCAAAAGAAACTATTTCACCAAAGCCTAGTAGACTGGGGTTTTACCAGAGCCTAACTAACTTAGGAAAAAAGAAATACCCAACTCCAGCTCATTCTAGAGTTTGGTGTGGGAAAGAGAAATGTCTACCAGGTTCTCAGGATGAAGCTAAGAGAAAATGTCTTTATGTTTTTGGCAGGGGGAAGGAAAAACTAACCATTTAAAACTATGCCCCAAGTAGGCATATTTTTAATGCCTGTAAAATTAAATTTTTTTTTTTTTTTTTTTACACCTGTAATCCCAGCACTTTGGGAGGCAGAGGTGGGCAGATCATGAGGTCATGAGATCAAGATCATCCTGGTTAACATGGTGAAACCTCATCTCTACTAAAAATACAAAAAATTAGCTGGGCATGGTGGCAGATGCCTGTAGTCCCGGCTACTTGGGAGGTTGAGGCAGGAGAAAGGCATGAACCCAGGAGGCAGAGCTTGCAGTGAGACAAGATTGCACAACTGCACTCTAGCCTGGGTGATAGAGCAAGACTCCACCTCAAAAAAAAAAAAAAAAAAAAAAAAAAAAAAAGAATATAGATAGATAGATAGACAGACAGATAATGCCCCAAGTATTATGCTCTCCCTAGCAAAAGCATACTTTCAAGAAGAGTTCTTTATCTAAAGCTTAACTGACTTGGATTTTACCAGTGCCTAACCAACCTGGGAGAGGGGATTACCCAATTCCAGACCACTCTAGCCTTTCTTTCTATTTCATCCAGTATGGGGAACAGACTGAGAAGCAATTGGGAAGGTCACAGCCCAAGGACAAAGGCTCACTAAAATCCTGAGAACAAATTACAGGCCCACAGAATGCTTTACCTTCCTTTCACAGCTTATTACTACCTCAACAGGGCCTCTGTGACTGGGCATTCCATTGCACAAAACTGCACATCTCAGACCTTATTTAAGATGAAGTGATACAGGAGCTAAAAATAAATTATTTGTGCAGTTAGTGAGGGTAAGAGAGTCCTTTGTAAGGCTTCACTTTTAACAAAAAGTAGCCCCCAAAGAGCAGCATGTAAATTTGAGCTGCAGAAATAGATACGCAAGCTGGAAACTTGCATGGGTGAATGCTGCACCTGTGCCAACAGAAAAAGGTTACTTGGGGGCCAGGCTTGTTTAACATGGAGGCTCGATCTTCCCTTTTCTTTGTTGCCACATGTGCAGTAAAGAAGCAGGCAACATGGTGCTGGCCAGATAGGGACCCCATCTGCATAATAAAAGACTAGGGTGGGATGGCCAGGTTCTTTTTGTGCTATGTAAATGGCACACCTGGTTTAAGCAATTCTCTGTGCCCTGTGCAAATCAGACACCGCCTCCTCACACTCATCTCTAAAACCCCATGCATTTCACCATGGAAGCCGAAGACCCACTCAGGAGCCCCTCTCTCTCTGCAGGAGAGGGAGCTTTTGTCTTTCTTTCATCTATTAAATCTCCACTCTTAACCTCACTCCTTGTGTGTCCATGTCCTTGATTTCCTTGATGTGAGACAAGAACCCTGGGTACTACTCCAGAAGACGGATGTCACTTCGGAAATATCTAGGGAAACTCAAAGACAAGAGGGAAGCAAAAACAAGGGCACCAGAAGAATTTTAGCCTCTGATAGCTACAGCAAACAGTAAACACTGCCTAACTTCTGGCCCAAGAAACATAAAATCTCATGTTAAAGGCCTTTTAACCTGTTTCCATTGCACAGTACAACATGTCTGTCTTTCAACACAAAAATCACGAGGCATACAATAGAAAAACATAATCTGAAGAGACGCAGAAAGGTTAAGAACCAGGCTTAGATATGGCAGAGATACTACAATTATTAGACCAATAATTTAAAATAATTTCAATTTAAATATGACTAATATGCTAAGGGCCAGAATGGGAAAAGTGGATGACATGCAAAAGCATATCATTAATATAAACAGGGAGATGAAAACTCTAAGAAAGAATCAAAAGGAAATCCTACTAATAAAAAACACTGTATTATAGGCATGACGAATGCCTGTGATGGGCTCATTTGGAGACTGAAAATAGCAAAGGCAATAATCAGTGAGCTTTATGATACATCGATAAAAACTTTGTGAAATTAAATGCAAAGACAAAAAGAATGAAAAATAAAACCCAGAACAAAAAACCAGGACATTGAAGAATTATGGGATGATCTCAGAAGGTATAACATATGTATAATGGGAATGGTAGAAAAAGAAGGGAGAGAAAAAAACAAAAAAAAAATTGAAAGTATCACACTGAAATGTTTTCCAAAATTAATGACAGACACAAAATACAGGAATCTCAGAGAATATCAAACAGGATAACTATCTGAAATGACCCCAAATCAAAAAAGCAAAAAATAAAATTGCACCTAGTGTATTGTATTCAAATTGTAAAAAATCAAAGACAAAGAGAAAACCTTGAAATAAGCTGGCATGGGTGTGGAAGGAATACAGGAGAAATAAAAAGACTTCTCAAAAATGTAGAAAAATGAAACATTGGCCAGGTGTGGTGGCTCACACCTGTAATTCCAGCACTTTGGGAGGTCAAAGCAGGTGGATCAGATCACCCAAGGTCACGAGTTCAAGACCAGCCTGGCCAACATGGTGAAACACGGTCTCTACTAAAAATACAAAAATTAGCCGAGCATGGTGGTGGGCACCTGTAATGACAGCTACTTGTGGGGCTGAGGCAGGAGAATCACTTGGACCTAGGAGGTGGAGGCTGCAGTGAGCAGAGATCATGCCACTGCACTCCAGCCTGGGACAGAGCGAGACTCTGTCTCAAAATAAATAAATAAATAAATTAGAATACATAAAACATTAAGGGAATTTGACATCAATAGAGCTACCTTGCAAGAAATGTTAAAAGGATTTCTTCAAAGAGAAGAAAATATACATCGGTTAGAAACTCAGATGTACATAATGAAAGGAAGAGAAGAGTATTAGAAAAATAATTAATAAAAGTAAAATAAAATAGTTTATTCTTAATCTATCAGATAATAGTTTGTTCAGACTAATAGGAGTGATATATTCTGTGATATATTCTGTGATTTTAGCTTATTGATAAGTGAGATGAATAACAGCAACTTTATAAAGAACAGGAGAGGGAAATTGAGACTACTCTTTTAAGTACGTGCTCTCCTATGAAGAAGCATAGTGTTATTTGAATGCAGAATTAAATTCGTTGTAAATGTATACTGTGAACTCTAAGATAGCCACTAAAAAAAGTAAATGAGTATAATTGATATGCTAAGAGAGGAAAGAAAGTGGAATCACACAAAATTCTCAATTAAAGTCAGGTGCAGTGGCTCATGCCTGCAATGCCAGCACTTTAGGAGGCCAAGGTGGGCAGATCACGAGGTCAAAAGATGGAGACCATACTGGCCAACATGGTGAAACCCCATCTCTACTAAAAATACAAAAAAAAAAAAAAATAGCTGGGCATGGTGGCACGTGCCTGTAGTCCCAGCTACTCGGGAGACTGAGGCAGGAGAATTGCTTGAACCTGGGAGGCAGAGGTTGCAGTGAGCTGAGATCTCGCCACTGCACTCTAGCCTGTGTCAGAGTGAGACTCCGTCCCCCACCGACCCCCAGAAAAAAACAAACAAAAAAAAAGCAGATAAGGAAGAAAAATAATGGAATATAAAAACAAACAAATAAAAAGGACAGCAAATTCCTAAAAGCAGTAACAAATATATGGCAGACATTCATCCAACTATAGCAATTATCACATTAAACATGAATAGCCTAACTATGCCAATCATGACAGAGACTACCAGAATAGGAGAAAAACAAAGATGCAACTGTATGTTGTCTAACAAGAAATCCACTTCAAATGGAAAGATTTTGATAAGTTGTAAATAAAGTAATATGGGAAAATAACTGTGCTAACACTAATCATAAAAAAGACTAAAGTAACTATTAATTTTGGACTAAGCTGACTTAAGAAAAAAAACTCAGATTAAAGAGGAACATTACATAATAGTGAGGGGTCAGTTCTCTAAGCATGCATAACAACCCTTATATGTATATACTAAAGAACAATCTGTCAAAATATGTGAAGCAAAAACAGAACATCAAGGAGAAATAGACAAATAATTGAAGATTTCAACTCCCTCCATCAGTAACTGACAGATCCACTAAGGACATATGTGAAGTGAACAGCACCATGAGTCATCTTGAGTGAACTGAAATTTATAAAATATTTAATTCAATAACAGCATAATTCACATTCCCTTTTTTTTTTTTTCTGAGTCAGGGTCTTGCTCTGTCACCCAGGCTGTAGTGCACTGGCATGATCATAGCTCACTGCAGCCTCAAATTCCTGGGCTTCAGCAATCCTCCCACCTCAACCTCCTGAGTTGCTGGGACTACAGGTGTCAGCCACCACACCTGGTGAATTTTTTTTTTTACCTTTTGTAGAGAAGCGGTCTCACGAAGTTGTCCATGCTTAATTCACTTTCTTCTCTAGCTCACATGGGTCATCCACCAAGATAGATCTCATTCTGTGCCATAAGACATGCCTTAACAAATTAAAAATTTCTAAATCTTATTAAGTATGCTCTCAGATCATAATGGGATTAAACTAGAAATTAGTAACAGAAAGATAACAGGAAAATCCGAATATATGTTGAGATTAAACAAGACACTTCTAAATAACACGTGTTAAAAAGGAGTTTTCAATAAAAATTTTTAAAAATTTGAACTAAACAAAAATGAAAATACAACTTTTCAACATTTGTGGGAAGCAGCGTAAACAGTATTTAGAGGAAACTTTATAGTGTTAATGTGTGTATTAGAAAAAGAGAAAGTTCAAAAAGTAATAATCTGAGTTTCCACTTTAGGACCTAGGAAAAGGAGAGTACATTAAACACAAAGTAAGCAGAAGACAATAAATATAAACATTAGAGGAAAAATTAATTTAGTTGAAAACAAGAAATGAATAGAGCAAATGAGACAAAGTTGTTTCTTTGAAAAAAATCAGTAATTTTGACTCTTTAAATAACAGTATCAAACATATAATCTGAAGGACACCATATGTTATTGGATCTGGTAGTGTCTTTCCCTTAGAGAGTAGGACTGCCTTTTGGAGAATTCTGGTTTTCTTTCACAGTGTTTGCTCTTCCCCTACCCTGGGAGAGAGAGACAGGAAGGAATTTTTCTTAACTCTGTATTGTGAAATCCTGGTGGATTTGCTGGAGGTAAAATGCAAAAAAGCATGGAATGCTCCCTAAGACTGTAGCCCCACCAGTTTCTCACCGTCATGCCAGTCCACACACAGGCTCCAGTAGTTAGACAAAATTACCATTTTAGTATTCCTGGAAGTTTATAGCTCCATTTGTTTCTGCTCCAGGTAAGCAGATGTCAGCTATCACTCTCTAGATTCATCTGTTCCTGCTGATTTTGGGGGTGACAGTTTGCCTTGAAACCTCAGTTCTCTGATGGGCTCAAAAAAGTTGTCAATTTTCAGTTTGTCAGTTTTCATTCTTCTTTTAAGGGCAGGATTGACAACTTCCATGCTCTTTATATGTAGCAGATTAAACCAGAAGTCTAAGATGTATAATTTTTATATTATAATTCTTAAGGTTTTTACAATCTGTCATCAGAACAGCTTACATTTTCTTCAAATTATGTTGTGATATTTAGTAGTGATCAATTAATTTAAAGACAGCAAAATGCATTATTTAAATGTTAAATATCTTCACAGTTTCATGAGTTTATTTAATCTGTATCTTCCATTGTGGTGACTTAATTGCTTCAAGGCTAAAAATATACATTAATTTGCAAAAAGCATTTACTGAATTTTTACAAATTATAAGGCTCTATGCGTGGAGAGCTGCATGATACAAAGATAAATGAGAAGCAAATGTTTTCCTTAAAAAATTAGTGGAGTAATACATAAAGCAGAGAATGTATATCTCACTGCAATGCAATGCAATGCTATGCGATATACACTAGACCAGGGTTCTTCTTCCTGGGCACTGTCGATATGTGGGCCAGACAACCCTTTTATGTGAGGGACTGCTCCGTGCATTGTAGGATGCTTAGCCGCATTCCTAACCTCTACTTTGGATGTCAGTAGCACTTCACTCCCAGCTATGACACCATAATGTCACAAAATATCCACTGAGGGGCACTGACACAGTTGATCATTCCTGAACTAAACAAATTCCATAATCAAAATACACCAGGGGCCAGAAATGGATGGAACTAAATGTAAAACTCAAAACTATAAGACTTCTAGAAGATAATAGAGAAAAAAAATCTAATGACCATTGGTTTGGTGGTAACTTTTTAGATGTGACACCAAACACATAATCTATGAAAGAAAAAAATTAGTAAGTAGGATTTAATTAAAAGTAAAATATGGTTGGGAGGAGGGAGGAAAAAAAGTTAAAACTTCTGCTGTAAGCAAATGAAAACAGAAACCATGACTCAGGAGAAAATATTTATAAAACGGATGTCTGATAAAGAACCTGTATCCATAATACACAGAGAACTATTAAAACTTAACAGTAAGAAAATAAACAACCCATTTTAAAAAATCAACAAATATCTGAATAGACACACCATCAGAGAAGATATATAGATGGTAAATAAACATATAAAATATGTTCAATATTATATATTATTAGATAATTGCAAATTAAAATAATTACTACCCATTTTTTACTTTTTTTCTTCAAATTTTAAGTTTCAGGGTACATGTGCAGTATGTGCAGGTTTGTTACAGAGGTAAACGTGTGCCATGATGCACAGAAGCCATGATGCACAGATCAACCCATCACCGAGGTATTCAGCCCAGCATTCATTAGCTATTCTTCCTGATGCTCTCCCTACCCTCACCCTCTCCCATGACAGGCCACAGTGTGCTGTTCCCACCCATGTGTACATGTGTTCTCATCATTCAACTGCCACTTATAAATGAGAACATTCGGTGTTTGGTTTTCTGTTCCTGCATTAGTTTGCGGAGGATGATGGCATCCAGCTCCATCCATGTCCCTGAAAAGGACATGATCTCATTCCTTTTTAAGGCTGCATAGTATTCCATGGTTTATGTGTACCATATTTTCTTTTTTTTTTTTTGAGACTGAGTCTGGCTCTGTCGCCCAGGCTGGAGTGCGGTGGCCGGATCTCAGCTCACTGCAAGCTCCGCCTCCCGGGTTCACGCCATTCTCCTGCCTCAGCCTCCCGAGTAGCTGGGACCACAGGCGCCCGCCACTTCGCCCGGCTAGTTTTTTGTATTTTTTAGTAGAGACGGAGTTTCACCGTGTTAGCCAGGATGGTCTCGATCTCCTGACCTCGTGATCCGCCCGTCTCGGCCTCCCAAAGTGCTGGGATTACAGGCTTGAGCCACCGCGCCCGGCCGTGTACCATATTTTCTTTATCCAGTCTATCATTGAATGGTATTTGGGTTGATTCCATGTCTTTGCTATTGTGAATAGTGCTGCAGTGAACATGCACATGCATGTTTCTTTATAATAGAACAACATATATTCCTTTGTGTATATACCCAGTAATGAGATTACTGGGTTAAATGGTATTTCTGATTTTAGATCTTTGAGGAATCCCCACACTATCTTCTGCAATGGTTGAACAAATTTACACTCCCACCAACAGTGTATAAGCATTCCTTTTTCTCCACAACCTTGCTGGCACCTGTTGTTTCTTGACTTCAGAAGTGTCTGTTCGTGTCCTTTGCTCACTTTTTAACGGAGCTATTTGTTTTTTCTTGTAAATTTGTTTAAGTTCCTTGTAGAGTCTGGATATTAGACCTTTGCCAGATGAATAGATTGCAAAAATTTTCTCCCATTCTGTAGGTTGTCTGTTCACTTTGATGATAGTTTCTTTTGCTGTGCAGAAGCGCTTTTGTTTAATTAGATCCCATTTGTTAATTTTTGCTTTTGTTACAATTGCTTTTGGCATTTTCATCATGAGGTCTTTGCTTGTGCCTATGTTCTGAATGGTATTGCTTGGAATTTCTTCTAGGGGTTTTATGGTTTGGGGTTTTACATTTAAGTCTTTAAATCCATCCTGAGTTAATTTTTGTATAAGGTGTGAAGAAGGGGTCCAATTTCATTTTTCTGCATATTGCAAGCCAGTTCTCTCAGCACCATTTATTAAATAGGGAATCCTTTCTCCATGGCTTGTTTGGTCGAGTTTTTGAAGGTCAGATGGTTGTAGGTGTGCGGTCTTATTTTTGAGTCCTCTAATCTGTGCCATTGGTTTATGTGTCTGCTTTTTTACCAGTGCTGTACTGTTTTGGTAACTGTAGCCTCAATTACTACCATTTTTTACAATAGCTAAAATCCAAGAAAACGGACAATATCAAATTCTGGTGAAGATGTGGAGCGTCAGGACTTCTCATTCATTGCTAGTGGGAATGCAAAATGGTACAGTCACTATTGAAAGCAATCAGCTCCTAGGTATTAACTCAAATGAGTTAAAAATGTATGTCCACACAAAAACTTGCACATGGATATTTATTGTAGCTTTATTCATAATTGTCAAAAATGGAAACTTACCAAATATACCTCAGTAGGGAGATGAACAAACTGCTACCTCCATTCTATGGAATATAAATCACCAACAACAAAACAATAAACTATCAAACTGTGGAAAGACATGGAAGATATGTAAATACATATTTTATAGTAAAAGCAGCCAGTCTAAAAAGGATATATACTGTATTATTCCAACTATAGGACATACTGAAAAAGGGAAAACTATGGAGACAGTAAAAGGATTAGTGGTTGCCAGGAATTGGGGGAAAGGGAGGGATGAATAAGCAGAGCACAGAGGGTTTTTAAGGCAGTGAAATTACTCTGTATGCTACTTTAAGAGTGGATACATGACATTGCCCACTTGTCAAAACTCATAGTGCTGTACAATATAAAGAGTAAATGCCAAGGTAAGCTATGGAATTTAGTTAATAATAATGTATCAATATTGGTTCATCGGCTGTAACAAAGGTACCACATTCATGGGTGATACTAACAATAGGTGAACTGAGTGGAGGTGAGAAGACGTATAAATGCAAAAATTGTTTAACTTTCATAAGTAAAAGAAAGGCTATTGTTTGCTTGTCTTAATTTGAATGATTAGGAAAGCATCACATAACCCATAGATATTTTGTTTATTTATTAAGAACAGTACATATATGTGGAAATTTTAAAATCGTGGTTATTGAGTTTTGTTTTCCAAAGATGTTGAACAGTTGTAACCTTTTCAATTAAAATGAAGTTCTTTACAAAATCTCATAACTCTTGAAAAACATAAACTAGGACAACTTTCTACTTAGGGCATCAAGGAATAGTCACTCTGGGATGGGAATAGTAAGAAATCTGGAGACTTTCCTAGATGTTCTTCCTGCTAGCTATCTGCAGAGGATGAGTGGTGTAGCCATTGGATGAGAGTGGCCTGAATGCCTGGAGGAGAATCAATGGCCCACTAGGCTCACCAGCCTTTGAGTGTTAGAGAAGTGATACATAAATCCCTGTTGTAATTGAGCCATTTGCATTTTGGGTCTATTTGTTAGGACAACCTAGCTTACACTAACTAATCCAAGTGACATGCGGCATCCAAATTCCATCTCAGGAGGTGGAGCAGAAGAGGAAGAGTGAGTTTGTCAGGGAGACAAATATCACTTTTTAACTGGTGAATTGGGAACAAATGTTAAACACTTAATATTCTTTCAGAAAATTCTGAAAGATATTTAAAATATTCAGAATATTCTGACTCTGTCACATTTAAGAAAATTTCTGTGCCACAAGAGTTTGTGTTCAGGCTTTAAAATAGTTACTAACCAGTCCACTGCAATGGATTCTGTTCTGAGAGGTAATTGTTCCGAAACACTGATTTAGTGTTCTTCAATTATCTCCTTGACACAGGAGCTTACTTTCTCTCCCTCTGCTCAAACTTCCCATCAAAGAACACTTGCCTTAGCTCAACACTTCTAATTATTGTTTTCTCAGAGTTTCCCTGAGTGGCTTATTCTATTGCTCAAATATTCTTTTTACCAAAATACCGTTACCCTACAGAAATTAAAAGCCAATTCCTGTGATCACATAGCCATGTGATTGAGCAGCTGTTGCTTGGCCTGAGAAGTTAATATAAGATTGAACTGGAGTGAAACTTGGATGAAAGACCACTTGTCCGGTCATTTCTGTAAACAGTTTGCTTCCATAGACACATTGTCTGACATATTCTTACATTCTCCTTTGCCTGACACTAGAATTTAATGCCTGTTCTGATAAAGGTG
The DNA here is from genome assembly GCF_008728515.1 of Papio anubis. Taxonomy (NCBI): domain Eukaryota; kingdom Metazoa; phylum Chordata; class Mammalia; order Primates; family Cercopithecidae; genus Papio; species Papio anubis. Next base: position 95,316,557 of record NC_044989.1, read on the forward strand.
TGTTTGCCACCTGTCATCGATGTAACTATTTATTGACAAGTAAAAATTTTATAGATGACATTGATTTTTTCAAAATCTAATAAAATAAATAATATTTTATTTGAATTATTAAAATGTTCCAAATAAATATGCAGCAGAAAATGTGGGGCTTTAACTTTTCATAGAAATGAGCTCATGCAGAACTACTGAGATATGTTTGCAAAAGAAGCAATGTGCCACCATGACTCCATGAATACATATGTCCGAATGATCTCCTGCATAGTAAGGCTATTATTCTTCTACTGCCATGTGTTTTATTTAGGCGATGAGAGTAATTATTCTGGCTATCATTAAACATGATTGTCACATTTATTATGGTACTTTTGTAGTTACTTTTTGGAATATTTAAAATGTCTCAAGGCATGGTTCAGAGAAGAGTAATGACATTTTTTTATACACATGTATCCATTCAGTCAACAAATATATATTGGGAGCCCATTATGAGTCAAATGCTCTGGGTAATGTGGGAGGGACATAATGGGAATGTTTGATGACCTCTGGATAAACAATATATACCACTTAGCTATTTATGGAGAAATAAATTTAATACATGAATTAACTAGTAATATATGTTTAAGATTTCTCCGTATCTTTTTATGGCTTAATAGCTCATTTCTTTTTATCAATGAATAATATTACATTTTCTGGATATTATTTACTCATTCACCTATTTAAGGACATCTTGATTATTTATGAGTTTTGACAATTATGAATAGAGCTGCTATAAACATCCATGGGCAGGATTTTGTGTAGATACACTTTTTAACACATTTGAGCAAATATCATGGAGTAGGATTGTTGGATTGCATGTTAACAGTAATGTTTAGTTTTGTAAGAAACTGCCAGTGAGGTACAGAGGCTTCACACTTGTAATCCCAATGTTACCAATGATGAATCCATACCAATCTGCAGCAAATTTGATCCTTGCCGCCTCTGAGGAAAGAATTTGGCCTAGGGTAGAAGTAGGTTTAAGGCAGAGGGAAAGACCAAGGCAAATTTTTTTTGTTTTTAATACTTTAAGCTCTAGGGTACATGTACACAACATGCAGGCTTGTTACATATGTATACACGTGCCATGTTGGTGTGCTGCGCCCATTAACTTGTCATTTACATTAGGTATATCTCCTAATGCTATCCCTCCCCCTTCCCTCCACCCCATAATAGGCCCCAGTGTATGATGTTCCCCTTTCTGTGTCCAAGTGATCTCACTGTTCAATTCCCACCTATGAGTGAGAACATGTGGTGTTTGGTTTTTTGTCCTTGCAATAGTTGGCTTCATCCATGTCCCTACAGAGGACATGAACTCATTGTGTTTTTTATGGCTGCATAGTATTCCATGGTGTATATGTGCCACATTTTCTTAATCCAGTCTATCATTGTTGGACATTTGGGTTGGTTCCAAGTCTTTGCTATTGTGAATAGTGCCGCAATAAACATACGTGTGCATGTGTCTTTACAGCAGCATGATTTATAATCCTTTGGGTATATACCCAGTAATGGGATGGCTGGGTCAAATGGTATTTTGTTGAGAGATTTTGTCACCACCAGGCCTGCCCTACAAGAGCTCCTGAAGGAAGCACTAAACATGGAAAGGAACAATCACTACCAGCCACTGCAAAAACATGCCAAATTGTAAAGATCATCGATGCTAGGAAGAAACTGCATCAACCAACGAGCAAAATAACCAGCTAACATAATGTCAGGAACAAATTCATACATAACAATATTAACGTTAAATGTAAACGGGCTAAATACTCCAATTAAAAGACACAGACTGGTAAATTGGATAGGGTCAAGACCCATCCATGTGCTGTATTCAGGAGACCCATCTCACGTGTAGAGACACACATAGGACCAAAGCAAGTTTTAGATCAGGAGTAAGAGTTTCTGTAAAAGTTTTAGAGCTGGAGCAAAAGCAAGCAAAGTACGTTTGGAAGAGGCCCAAGAGGGTGACTTGAGAGGTCCAAGAACCCCATTCAGCCCCTGACTTGGGGTTTTATATATTGGCTTAGTTTCAGGGTTTGTGTTTCTCTTCCCTCAATTTTTCTATGGGGAGAGCTGTTGCTCAACTGCTGAATGCATAGTGTGTGGGTCTGCACTTAGGAGAGTGACCGAATGCATAGTGCATTTACTGAGGCTGTGCTCATGCTTTCTAGGGGTGATTTTCCTTTACCAGTTGAACGCCCCCAGAGCAAGGTCATAATCCACTATTATTGCCTCTTAGTTTGCATACTTGAGCCCACTTACCCAACTCCTGAGATCTTATCAGGAAACTGCTGATCACCGGCTCCAGGTGTTTTCTATCTATTGGGAGCCTGGCTTTGCCCTGACACCAGCTGCAACCAATCATCATTTCAGAGAGACAGTTTAACAACTGCCTCACCATCACCTGATGGTTTCCTGACATTCCTGGCAGGAGCCCTCTCCTGCCCTGCTCATATCTGTGTAAGTACCTACTCTAACATCACTTTGGGAAGCTGAGATCACTTGAATTCAGGAGTTCAAGATCAGCCTGGGCAACAAAGTAAGACCCCATGTCTACTAAAATAAAATAAAATAGAAAATAAAATAAAATTAGCTGGATGTGCTGGCATGCGCCTGTAGTCCCAGCAACTTGGGAGGCTGAGGCTGGAGGGTGGTTTGAGCCTGGGAGGTTGAGGTCTAGCCTGGGTTACAAAGTGAGACCCTGTCTCAAAAAAATAATTAATTATTTGAAAAAGAAAGAAAGAAACTGCCAAGCTTTATTCCAAAGTAGCTATATCATTTTGCATTACCATAATCAATGAATAAGGGTTCTTTTTGCTCCACATCCTTTGCAAGCATGTGGTGTTGTCAGTACTTTGGATTTTGGCCATTCAAATAAGTATGTAATAGTAGTTCACTGTTGTTTTTATCTGCAATTTCCTAATGACCTATGATGTTAAGTATCTTTTCATATGCTTATTTGCCATGTGTAGATCTTTGGTGAGGTGTCTGTTAAGGTCCTTTGTCAATGTTTAAGTTAGATTGTTCTCTTTCTTATCATTGAGTTAAAAAGGTCTTTGTATATTTTGGAAAACAGTCCTTTATCAGATATGTGTTTTGCAATTTTTTCTTTCAGTAGACTGTCTTGTTTTCTCGTTTTCTTGGCAGTATCTTATCAAGAGCAGAAATTTGTAATGTTAATGAAGTTTAGCTTATCAGTTAATTCTTCCAAATGAGGACTAAGCTCTGATTGTTTTAATTTTCCCCAAATTCCTATCTAAAGGATCTGGGGAGTCATATCCTACAAACCATAAATTATCATCAGATGGGTTTTATTTAACCCAATATATCATGACTTACTTTCCAATCTGACGCTGGCATAATGTCACGTGACAAAGAAGAAAGTCATGTTTCTTTGCCATATTTTGAAATGGCCCTCAAAAGCTGTCCTTTGTAGGGGATAATTTGCATCTGTACAGAATCTCTGTTAACATAGCTAGATATTTTTCTTCCAGGCCCTCCCGATCCTGAAGTGATTAAGACTCTAGCACTTTTTTTTTTTCTTTTTTGAGACAGAGTCTTGCTGTGTGACCAGGCTGGAGTGCAGTGGTGCAATCTCAGCTCACTGCAACCTCCACCTCCTGGGTTCAAGCGATTCTCCTGCCTCAGCCTCCCAAGTAGCTGGGAATACAGGTGCACACCACCACTCCCAGCTAATTTTTTGTATTTTTTTAGTAGAGACGGGGCTTCACCATGTTAGCCAGCATGGTCTCAACTTCCTGACCTCATGATCTGCCTGCCTTGGCCTGCCAAAGTGCTAGGATTACAGGCATGGGCCACCATGCCTGGCCGTGTCTAGCACCTTTTAAAGGTCTGAGTAGGAAACATTTGTCATCTATTCTCTCTAAGGGCAGCCACTATAAGACTTCAAAAGAACCTTGGTCTCCACAATCTTTTATCTTAACCTGAACATTTCCTTTCTGTCAATCCCAGGTCTTTACAGAAACTCAACCAATTATCAACCAAAAATATTTAAATTTACCTATAGCCTAGCCTAGAATTGCCACCCTCCCACCCCGCTTTGAGTTGTCCCACCTTTCTGGACGAAACTAATGTATTTCTTAAATGTATCTGATTAATGTCTCATGTCTCCCTAAAAGTATAAAACCAAGCTGTGCCCCGACCACCATGGGCACATGTTCTCAGGACCTATTGAGGGCTATGTCATGGGCCATAGTCACGCATATTTGGCTCAGAATAAATCTCTTCAAATATTTTAGAGTCTGACTCTTTTCATTGATACATGGATCCTTTGGTGATGTATATAGAAGACATCACCATACCCAAGATTATCCAGATTTTCTCCTATGTTATCTTCTAAGAGTTTTATAGATTTGCAGTTTACATTTGAGTCAATAATCTAATTCAAACTAATTTTTGTAAAAGATGTGAAGTCTGTGTCTAGAAAAATTTATTTGCATGTGAAACACTTCAGTTGTTCCAACACCATTTATTGAAGAGACTATATTTACTCCATTGTATTGCTTATGATCTTTTGTCAAAGATCAATTGATACTATTTATGTGTGTCTATGTCTAGACTTTCTATTCCCTTCCATTGAACTATTTGTTTATTCCTTCTGTAATACTGCACTGCCTGAATTACTATAGCTTTACAGTAAGTCTTGAAATTGGGTAGTGTCAGACTTTTGACTTTGTTCTTCTCCTTTAATTTTGTGTTGGCTATTCTGAGTCTTTTGCCTCAGCATAGAAAATTTAGCATCAGTTTGTCAATATGTGGAAAACAACTTGCTGAAATTTTGATTGAAATTTAAGAGAATATCTACTTTTTTGTCAGCTTCAACATGTAAAGTGGTTAGAAGTTGTTACTTTCAGCCTTACAACAAGAAAAAACTGAACAAACTTTAAAACAATGACTGTTCTTGGATGCAGGGATAATTTAGATTGCAGGGCAGACCACTACAACAACATCTGGGGAGGTGAGTGAATACACAGTCATAGCAGACATCTTACCTGGAGCAGAAACTGCTGAAGCCATACACTAGTAAGAACAGTTCAGTGATAATTTTGAAAAATTCTGGAGGCTTAATGTGGAGTACTTTGAGAGTGAGAAACTTATAGGGACCACAGTCTTAGGGGAGTTCCCACAGTAATGTGAATTTTAACTTCAGGAAACTTACCAGATTTTCATGTGGAAAAGTCAAGGAATATCTCATCCTGTCTCTGGCAGGAAATGGGAAGAGTAACCACCGTGAAATGTTCCCATGATCTTCTCCATAACAAACGCCTACCCCAGGAAAAATGACCTTGCCATAGCAGAATCCCACTAGGAAGGACAGTTCTCAGACTCTCTCTCTTGCCTTCCTACCTCCCCTAAGGGAGAAAACTCAAAACAAAACAAAACAGATTTGTGAAGGTCAAAGGCCCACCAAAAACTGAAAGATAATTACAATATTACTGAATTCTTACCTTTCCCCATTTGTTGCCATCACCTAACAGGTCTCCAGTGTAACAGATGAAGGAGCTGCAGGATGCAAACTCTAGCTAAGAAGGAGTTCTGAGGGAATCCCAAAACAACATGGGAGATGAAAACAAAGACACTAAAGTAGTATGAAGCCTCTGGCTCCTGCAGCTACAAGAAACATTAAACGTAATCAAATTTCTAGTCAAATTAACACAAATCCTTACAGTAAAGGCCCGTTTATCTCAATTCTAATACATGATGTTCAATAGAAAATTAGATGGCATATTAAAAGGCAAGAAAATCACAGTCTGATGAGACAAAGCACGCATGAGAACAAGACTCAAATATGAAAAAATTGTGAAATTGCCATGCAGGGTATTTAGAATAACTATGAATAATATATTATGGGCTCTAACAGAAAATGTAGACTACATCAAGAGCAGATGGATATTGAAAGCAGACAGGTGGAAACTCTGAGAAATAATTTAAAGAAAATGCTAGAATTAAGAACTTCGGTGGCATAAATGAAGATTGCCTTTAATAATCTAATTGGTAAACTAGACACAGCTAAGGAAATAATCAGGGAGCTTAAAGATAGGTCAGTAGGACTATCCCATGCAAAGATTAAAAGGGAAGACAGAATGAATAAAAATGGCACAAAGCATTCAAGAACTGTGAGACATTTTCCAAAGATGTAACAAATATATAGTTGGGTATCAGAAAAATACAAAAAAGAAAGTATAGAAAAGAATATTTAAAGAGTAATGGCCAAGAGTTTTTCAAAATCAATGGCAGAATGAAAAGCAAAATCCAGGAATTATAGCTAATACCAAGCAAGACAAATACCAAGGAGAGGGGATGGAGAGTAGACAGAATGAGATGTTTAAATGTGGCAGTGAGTTATGATTCAGATTACAGGAGAATTTCTAGATTTGGACATAAGGGTTAGTTCCTATTTTACTGGGATTGAGAGGACAGTTATAAATGTAGGGGGCTTGCTTGGTGTTAGAAATATTAGGTAATATCAACCTGTTAAGTAGTTTATTCTCCCTCTCCTCTTCTTCCTCCTCCTTTTTCCCTTTCTTCTTCCCCTAGTCTTCCTCCTTCTCCTCCTCTATCTCTTCTTACTTCTTCTTCTGTAATGCAGAAATAATTCTTCACCATGTGCTCAGGTTTAGGAGAGACAGCACTTTCAAATTTAAAGATTTTGGTGAAGTTTTATTGAGTATTGAAGCCCAAGAGGAGGGGAGCAACTATATATTCAAGATTCTATGATTCTTATCACTGGTGCTCAGGAGTCTCAATGTAGTTGGTATGGAGAGTCTGGACTTTGGGATTTATGAAGGGAGTTCTTGCCAGTTTAATCACTCATGTAGTGGAGGAACTACATGGAAACTTCTCCTCCTGTACCACCTCCCCTAACCCCAGCCTTGCCTTCCCTCATCTTAGCATGAATTCTCCCCCTTCTTATCTTCTCACAGTTCTTATTCATGCTTCTCATGCAACACATTTACACTGTCTAATTACTTCTTACATTCTTTCTTGAAACAAAATATGGTATATAAAATAAACATATGTAATCAATAATATGCATAATTTACAATGATTTATATGCCTTATTTTTTGTTGCTCCTTCCATATTGTAAATGTGATAGATAGTAAGTATAAAGTAGTAATACATGGTAAGATAATACACAAAAATATTATTTCATCTACTGTAAACCCTCTTGTGTAGCCAACTATCTCAGATTTGACAAGTGGATGAGAAGGCAATAGCAGAGTAAAGATCCAAGAAAAAGTACCCACATTTATACTTAGTGTCTAAGTTCAAATTAGGGCCTAGTATAGATCAAAACAGACTTGAAAGACAACACAAACAGGTAGAACAGGTACCTCCTAGACTCTCCCCCAAAAGAACACTATGACCACCAAACTGGGTAGGAAAAGAACACATTTTGAGGAGAAAAACAGAGTTGGAGCTGTCTTAGTCTATTAGTGTATTTATAGCAAAGTATCTGAGACTGGGCAATTTATAAATAATGGACGTTTATTATCTGTCTATTCTGGAGGCTGAGTTCAAGATCAAGATGCCAGCAGGTTTGATGATCTGATAAAGGCTGTTCTCTGTTTCCAAAATGGCACCTTGTGGCTGAATCCTCCAGAGGGGTGGAATGCTGTGTCCTCATATAGTGGAAGGGACAGAGCAGGAGAAAAGTGGCAAATTCCCTTCATTTAGTCCTTTTATAGGAACAACTGATCCCATTCATGCGGGATTATCCCCTCATTGCTAACTCATCTCCCAAAGACAACACTTCCCAATACTGTTGCATTGAAGATTCAGTTTTAACATGAATTTTGGCAGGTATGAAAACATTCAAACTATAAAAGAAGCCCTGTGTGGACCATGTATCTTCCCCAATGCCATCATCTTGAGATGAGAGAGATGAGCAGCAAAGGAGAACCCTCCTTGGTGTTTTGGAAAACGTAGAAGTGCACAGGACTTATAATCTACTTTGAAGTCAGCAGGCTCACAAATGCAACACCCCATGCCACTAAGGTACAGAATAAGTAACCACCAGAGCTCCAGAACTTCACCCGGCAATTTGTTAGAATAAAAGAGGATCTATAAATTACCATGGGGCCTCAGCAGGGCCCTGAAGTCAGCTGAGAGGGGGCACATACCTTCTCAGGAGGTCACCAGGAAGGAACAAGAGAAAATGCACCAAAAAGATGTTCTATGAACTGCCTGTCAGGGGGACAAGAGAAAAATCCATTGCAACTTGATATATAAGTGACACCAGGAAAACAAAGTGGGGTTGGTGGGGATTCAGGAGCCTGTCAAACTGTGCTAGAAAGAGAAGGTCTGTTGTCTGAGCTTACTACCAAGACAGGAGCAGGGCTTAGGCAAGGAGACCTGCAGAGAACCCAAATGAAAAGGCAGACTCTATCCATAACTTTCATGAGACAGGGGCCACATCAATTACCAGAAGTCTAGGAACCACCCCAGGGAGGACAGAATGAATGGGATATTTCTTTTCTTTTCTTTTCTTTTCTTTTCTTTTCTTTTCTCTTTTCTTTTCTCTTCTCTTTTTTTTTCTTTCTTTTCTTTCCTTTTTCCTTCTCCTTTCCTCTTTCCCTTCCTTCCTTTCTTCAGTCATATGTCTAAATTGTAGGTTTGAATTGATTGAGGAATCACTGGATTGGATTGAAGACAAATATAGAGTTGACTTGATTAAGTTGTCTGCCTAGGCTGGGGCCTACAGCCAAAAACCTAAATTGAGTTAAAGACGTACAGTTATAACTTCACCCACCTAGGGTTTTGGGGCCTGTTGTGATTATGCAATTCATACTCACTAAATAGACTTCCTGGCAATAAGCACCATGTAGAATGGTATTTGTTCCTAACATTTTATTATGCAATTGTTCAGGCACCCACACTAAAAATGGAAAGAACTTCACAGTGAAAATAAATATGATGACCACCTAGGATCTACTAACATTTTAGTGTAATTGCATTATCACGTTTCCATACATTCATTCATTCCTTGATCAATCTATAAATATATCTTATTTTTTTAAGCACTTTGGAATAACTTGCAGATATCCATGTAATTCCACCAAGTATTTATTTCAGCAACCTTATTATTATTAACTGAAGTTCTATTTTTGAGTTTTTTTATTTGATGTAAAATATGCACAAAATGAAATGCCAAACTATTAAGTGTATATTTTCTGAGTTTTGAAAATGTTTCCACCTGTGTAACCAAAAATCTATATTATGACATAGAATAGGAGTCAGCACCTGTTTCTTGTAAAAATCCAGAGAGTATGTATTAAAAGTTTTATGAGTCATGTATGACTCTGTTATATATTCTTCTTATGTATTTGTTTATAATATTTTTAAAGTGTAAAAACCATTCATAGCTTGCAGGCCACACAATATAGGTTATTTGGGAACTTGGGTTCCTCATCTGGTACTATATCATCTTATCTTTAATGGGTTTTCCAACTTTAGGCACACCATGATGCTATGAGAGAAGTATCTACAATTTTTTTCAGTGAGGCAGCCTATCATATTTGGTTCCTTTATAAAGAAAAATATGCTATTCAAACCTTTATTCTTTCTTTCTGGATAGTGTCACACAGGCCAGTTCAAATTTGAAAAATACACAAGCAAACCAGCCCTTTGAGGTCCCCAAGGAGAAGTAATTAACGTGGAGTAAACTATTCTGATTCAAATATAATGTAAGATTACTTACCAGGGAATGTTAATACTGTAGGTTTTGGATTTTTGTATAAATATATTGATTTCCCTAATATGCATTGTAGTAAAAGTAAATAGAAGTAAATAATTTTGCTTTAAAAAAAAACTGGTTTCCATTCTTGGCATTTGTATTAGCCATCTATTGTTATTGCTATGTAATACATGATCAGCAACTTAATGGATTCAAAACAACACACCCCAACTATCTCACTGTTTCTGTGATCAGGAACCTTGGGAGAGTTTAGCTGGATTCTCTGCTCTGGGATCTCTCACAGGACTGCAATCAAGGTGATTGCTGGGCTAGAGTCTCATCTGAAAATTCAACTGGGCAAGTCTCCACTTCCAAACTCACTTTTGTGATTGCTGGCAAGATGTGGTTGTTTTTAAGGTATTGACCAGAGGGTCTCAGTTCCTAGTTGGGTGTTGGTCAGAAGCCACTCTCCGTATCTTTCCACTTGAGCCTCTTACAAGTGTCAACTTGCTTCATCAAAACCAACAAGGGAGAGAGTCTACTAGTGAGATGGAAGTCAGAATCTTTTGTAATTTAATAATGGAAGATATGTCTCCTCAATGATATAGGATTTTATTATTTAGAAGCAAGGATCACAAGAGGAAAAATTATACAAGACTTGGAATGTCAGGAGGTGGAAATTTGGGACCATCTTAGAAGCTCTGGACTGTACCATTTTATTCTGCACTTCAAATGGATCAAGGGTAAAATCTGATTATTTAATTAATTGTGTTTATAATCTGGTCATTGCATAAACATATGCTGTAAAAAGACTTTCTTTTCTGTGAAAGCAGGTAAATGTTGTTCTCAGGAATTATAAGCCGATATTAAGGGTGCCCTTCTTTTATATTTCCCTGCCAACTTAACACAGGTTTTAAAGCAGCTTGGGGCCTGTATCACTTGCGTCAGGGCACTTCAAGAAAATAGCTAGAGAACACAGAAAAAAAACCTAATTTTCTTTTTATTTGACAGGGAACTCTTTCTCAGGAAGGTGTTTCACAGTGCCATTACTCTCAAGCTTCCCCTGAAAGTCTTTATTCAACTGAATGAATTTCTTCTCTTTTGCCTCTATGCAGCCAGTTTCCAAATCAGTCTTCTGTGTGATAATTAATGCCTGATGGCTACATGAAAGCATAACTTGAATGAGGATTTTTCTGAAAATACTGTTTTTGAAGTGGCTGAAAGGAAAATCATAATTAGCCTTCAAAACTATTAGAAGACAGGTAAGAAGAGCAAGAATGGATTAGGCTTCATCAATATTATCCTTGCCTAGTTGGGGAAAAAAATCACAACACTTTATTTCAGAAAACTGGAATGTCATTAATTCTCTAGTTCTGGATGAGCTACTCCTCATTCTATTTCTTTTGCTCACCTTACAACTTTCGCTCTAGTAAGAACACACTTATATTCTTTTACTTACATCTTTCAATCCTAGGTATACAGAAGATATATTCACATTTTTATATGAACAAAATAATACATTTATCCTTTCTTGATGATAAAACCAACTTCTATTTTATGTGTAGTAAAATACAACTTTCCTCCTGTAATTTCAGCACTTTGGGAGGCCAAGGTGAGTGGATCACCTGAGGTCAGGAGTTCATGACCAGCCTGATCAACATGGCAAAACCCTGTCTCTACTAAAAGTACACACACACACACACACACACACAATAGCTGGGCATGGTGGCCGGTGCCTGTAATCCCAGCTACTTGGGAGGCTGAGGCAGGAGAATTGCTTGAACCTGGGAGGCAGAGGTTGCAGTGAGCCGAGATCTCGCCATTGCACTCCAGCCTGGGCAATAAGAGCAAAACTCTGTCTCAAAAAAACAAACAAACAAAGAAAACTTACCACCTTCCTTAAGCTTATCATGTTTCCTGACTAGTTTTGTGTCTGCAATGCCTTTATTTATAAAATCAAAATAGCACTAATCATGTGTCATTAGCTGACCACACGTAGGTTGCATTGTCATTTCGTCAAATCTGTTTGACTTACTATTTTAAAAACTAACCTAACATAGTTTATGTGGATTAACTTGGTATCATATAATTCATTCATCTGTTGAAGGTACATGATTTTTTAATATCTTTCCTGAATTTCTTGGCTACTTTCTACAAATATGGGGTACAAACTGTTATTAATTTCAAGTCACAGATCTTATATATATTTATAAATGTTACTTTATTTTTCTATTCTATATTAGTCCATTCTCACGCTGCCATAAAGAACTTCCCAAGACTGGAAAATTTATAAAGGAAAGAGGTTTAATTGACTCACAGTTTCTTATGGCTGGGGAGACAACAGGTAACTTACAATTATGGCAGAAGGCAAAGGAAAGGCAGGCGTCTTCTTCACAAAGCGGCAGGAGAGAGAATGAATGAATGAGGAACTTGGCCAAGCACATATAAAACCATCAGATCTCGTGAGAACTCACTCACTTCATGAGAACAGCAAGGGAAAAACTACCCCCATGATCCAGTTACCTCCACCTGGTCTCTCCCTTGACATGTAAGGATTGTAGTGATTATAATTCAATTTGAAATTTGGGTGGGGATACAAATTTGGGGATATAATGCCTAACCGTATCAATTCCAAAAATTAAGTGCTATCTTTTACCCCTACACTGCAAAATGGCCCACAAATTCATGGAGTCCTCCACAGATAAACTAATCACTTCATGATTTGAACTCAAGAAATTCAAGGGTTGCCACCACATTGTTGGTGAAGGGCCTTTCAGGACCTCAGTGATCCCCAGGTCCTGGCTGGAACACACTGAGGTCTGCTTCTCTCATTTCTTCTTTGAGGTAAGGGCCTCTATCCTCAATCTCACACATGGTTAGTGTCCACAGTCCCACTGTGGCCTCAACTGCCAGCTTTGCTCAGCATCTCTCTTGTCCTCTCCTTCAGCCCATTTGTGTCCGTGTGTGAGGGGCTCATTAACTGCAAGCTGCTTTTCTAACAGTGCTGGGGTACAAAGACTCTGTAAGCTCTTCTCAGTCCCATCTAGTCATTGTCAGAATGTGTACAGGTACCTTAGTGTAGATTTCAGTTACATTTCCTTCATGAGTAAAATATGTTGAATATCTTTTAATGTGGTTATTGGACATCCATATATACATTTAAAAATGCCTGTTAAAGCTTTGCCTTTCAAAAAATGTTATCTTCTAAATATTTTTGCAATCTGGTGTCATTTCTCTTTAGCCTGAAAAACTTTTATATAGAATGATTTGTAATACAGATATTCTGACAATATTTCATCTTAGTTTTTTGTTTATATAAAATGTATTTATGTTGCCCTCATTTCTGAATAACAATTTACTAAATATAGATTTAAAAAATTTAGTTTTAAGGTTTTCTTTTTATTTTTTTCCAGCACCTTCGATATATCATTTGTATGTCTCTGGGCCTCAACTTTTTCCCAATGAAAATTCAGCCACTCAGATTGAATAAAGAAAATGTGGTACAGATACACCATGGAATACTACGCAGCTATAAAAAAAGAATAAGATCCTGTTCTTTGCAGGAACATGGATGAAGCTGGAGGCCATTATCCTTAGCAAACTAATGCAGGAACAGAAAACCAAATACCTCATTTTCTCACTTTTGAGTGTGAACTGAATTATGAGAACACATGGACACAAAAAGGGGAACAACAGACACTGGGGCCTACCTGAAGTGGATGCCGGGAGGAAGGAAAGGATCAGGAAAAATAACTATTGGGTACTAGGCTTAGTACCTGGGCAAAATAATTTGTACAACTACCCCCCATGACATGGGTTTACCTATATATCGAGCCTACACGTGTACCCTGAACCTAAAATGCAAGTTAAATACATAAAATAAAATAAAAATAGACAATCAGCCACTAATTACATAATTGTTCCCAAATATGTCATTGTAATTTTTTTTAGTTAGTTCTTTTAACGTTGTTTATTTTTGGATGTTAGCAGTTTGACATGGCCTAGAAGTAAATTTCTTCGTGTTGTGTGTTAATCTTACATGGTGTCTGTTAAGCTATTGAACTGTTAAGTCATTTTTTAACCAAATTAGGGGATTTGGGGCCATCACTTCTTCAAAATATTTTTATGTATCCCCTCTCACCTTCAATGTTCTAGGAATCCAGGTGTACTTAGATTGGACCACTTGATATTTTTCCATGTGTTCCTGAGTCGTCTTCTTGTTGGTGGTGGTTTTGTTGTTGTTGTTGTTGGCAGTCTTTTTTCTTTTTTGCTATTTTTTAGGGAAGGTTATTTCTATCGATTTATCTCCAAGTTTCCTGGTTTTTTATTCTGCCTTATCCAGTCTGTTAGCATTTCTAGTTAATTTTACATAGTTTTCCTTTTTGCATTTAGAATTTCCATTTATTTTCTGTTGAGATTCCTTATATATAAACTCATTAAAATCACTTTTCTTCTAATTATTTGGACATACTTATAACGGGTGATTTGAAAACTTTGAGTAATACATTCTTATTAAATTTGTTTTTATTCAGCATCAGTGTCTATTGACTGCCATTTATTTTCCCATGTATAAGTTACATTTTCGTGTTAGTATACATGTCTAGTAATATTTAGTTGAAAACTGGACATTGTAGATAGTACATTTTAGTGACACTGGATTCTTTTGTACTGAGATTATCTAAGGATTGTTGCTTCATTGTTCTGGTAACCAACTAACTTGCCTATACTCAAATTTCAAGGTCTATTTTCCCTGCAAAATACAGCACTATTTTCTACACTTAATTCTTACAGTTTCTAGCTGGTGCCTATTTTATCCTAGTAAACACAGTCTCCTTCACACTTATTGTGCATGGATTTGTGAAGTTACTCAGTTAAGAAACAAGTAAAATTAAAAAAATCTGTATTTTATTTATTTACGTATGTATTTATGTATTTATTTATTATTTTTTATTTATTTTTTTAGATGGAGCCTCGCTCTGTCACCCAGGCTGGAGTGCAGTGGCACTATCTCTGCTCACTGCAAGGTCTGCCTCCTAGATTCACTCCATTCTCATTCCTCAGCCTCCCAAATAGCTGGGACTACAGGCACCCACCACCATGCCCAGCTAATTTTTTTTGTATTTGTAGTAGAGGCGGTGTTTCACCGTGTTAGCCAGTATGGTCTCCATCTCCTGACTTTGTGATCTGCCCGCCTCGGCCTCCCAAAGTGCTGGGATTACAGGTGTGAGCCATTGCGCCCAGCCAAAAATCTGTATTTTAAATATAGATATCTCTGTTGTCTCTTCCTGCTTTTCCATTTGGTCTCCTGGGGTTTTTCTATGCTTGCATATTTTTGCAGCCAGATGGGGATTTGAGTAGAGCTTATACCCACATTTTGGACTTCACAACTTCTGTGATCATGTTATTTCTAAGACTTTCTATTAACTTTATAATTTTTTTCCCAGGCTTGAACCTATCCTCCGCCATGCCAAGCTCATCATGGTGTGGTTTCTCACAATCATAGTCACAGGGATTGTGGAATACCCTGAAGCGAGAATTATACAACTTTATTATTCTTATTCATTACAGTGGCAGTTTTTCAAGTGACCGTGCCTCCACATTTTTTTCTTACTTTTAACATTTTTAGTTAATTGCTCATATTTCAGCAATGTTTTCTCATTGTTGTCTGCAGGAGATTTTACATGTCTACTCTGGTGCCATTACTGGAAGATCCTTCCATTTTCTACAAGGGATTTTTACCTATCTTGTTGAGATATGTGTATATATATATGTGTGTGTGTGTGTGTGTGTGTGTGTGTGTGTGCTGAGGGTAGTATTTGAGAAGATTGAGTTAAAGTATGTGAACTGGGAATTATCTTCAAAAAATCTTTATAAATAAGTTTATATGAAAAATCTTTGGGATTTGGGGTCTTGATAGTTACAGACAAGTTTTGAAACTCAAAATCCCTATTCTTTCTCAAATAATAGGTTTTCAATATTTTGATTCTGGTCAAATTTTTTAAAGGTTTTTGAAACTTGGTTGATGTAATTACTTTCTATAGTTTCTACTGTATTCATCTTTTTGCAAATGAATGTCCTCTGAGGCAATAAAGGTTGACTCCAAAACAAAAGGAAGATCACT
Source organism: Papio anubis (assembly GCF_008728515.1). Classification (NCBI taxonomy): domain Eukaryota; kingdom Metazoa; phylum Chordata; class Mammalia; order Primates; family Cercopithecidae; genus Papio; species Papio anubis. The sequence continues at coordinate 95,332,400 of NC_044989.1, forward strand.
ATTGCAAAACAAAACAAAGCAAAAAAGCGAGGAGATAGTTAATATTACCAAATTATGTTCTGCCACAGGTAGCATTCATATTATAATTCTTACATAATTTAGGCAACTAACAACATTCTGCCATATTCATGGGCATTAAACTATATTTTTGGAGACACTTACATAATTATTTCTCTTTTATGCTGTCTCAGATGGTGTTTCCACAAGTGGAATCCCCTTTGGTGGCTCTGTACCTTCAGCTTGTCCCTCTGTGGTATCCATTCCCTGCCACAATTATAGAATCTGCAATCTCGTAAGCCACCACTTTTCTTTGTCTCTTCAGTCAGAGGTAGATAGGAGCTTCTTGCTGCTAATACTTTATAATATTCCTTGCAGTCTGTTCTTTAGTTTCTCAGCTATCCCATCACCATTTTAAACAGTTTTGTTGTTGTTGTTGTTGTTAAATTTTATTTTATTCAGGAGTACATGTGCAGGTTTGTTACCTAGGCAAACTTGTGTCATGGGAGTTTGTTGTACAGACTATTTCATCACCCAGGTATTAAGCCTAGTACTCATTAGTTGTTTTTGCTAATTCTCTCCCTCCTCCCAGCTTCCATCCTCCAATAGGCCCCCGTGTGTGTTGTTCCCCTGTATGTGTCCATGTGTTCTCATCATTCAGCTCCCACTTACAAGTGAGAACATATGGTGTTTGGTTTTCTGTTTCTGCATTAGTTTGCTAAAGATAATGACCTCCAGCTCCATCCATGTTCCTTCAAAAGATTTGCTCTTATTCTTTTTAATGGCTGCTTTGTGGGTTTATCTAACTTTAATCTTTGAGGTTGCTGACCTTTGGATTTTTTTTTTCTTTTATCCTCTTTTATGACCTTGAGGGTTTGATTGTGGTATATGGTGGATTCAGCCAACGTGCTTCCTTTCTGGGAGATTTTAGGGGGCCAATGCTCAGTTTCCAATTCCTGGACTGTGTGCTCTAAGCTCTGGGGTACCTGTATTGGGTTCTGACTTTGTTCTCTGACTCCTTGAAATTTAGAGTCCACAATGCTGGGGTTTGGCGGGGAATGGGGGGTGCAAAGTGTGGCAGCTGCCCTAGAGTGATAGCAGATGCAGGGGTGCCTGCCTCCCTGTGGGTATTCACCGCGGTGGTGGAGGCAAGGCAGCTTTGGAGGAAGTCGGGTACCTCTGCTGGAGACTGTGTGCACTGTTGCACTGGAGGTAATGTTGGCTTGGGGTGGGGTGCTGGCTGGGGCTGGTCTACGTGCCTTCTTTATGCTCCACAAACAGGAGTGATGGTTCGTAGTGTGGAAGGATCCCCTGTGCTCTGCTTAACATTAGTGCAAGGGCAGGGCACGGGTTGAGGCAGGGCTGGCTGGCTGTGTGCCCCCCAGGGATCCGTCTGCAATGGTGGGGATGTGGGTGATATTGCACTCCTGCATGCTAGCTGGGCAAGTAACTCAAAACCCACCCATGCAGACATGAGCCAGCCAAGTGATGTGGGGGCCTTCTGTGGGCTCAAGGGGAGGATGTGTGTGGGCTGATGTGTGGCCACAGGGACTGCTTTGCAAGAGCTCTCCACCAGACCAGTGCAGAAGCTATGGTGTGGGTCCCCAGGGCACCCGAGACTGCTCTGTCAGCAGGCCTGGCCAGGCTGGGACCCAGGAGAGGACAGCAGACTAAGGAGGGCTCGGGAGGGATCCAGCCTGCCTGATGTACAAGATCACCTTGCAGGGATCAGGTCAAACAGTTCCCTTAGAACTAAAGTCTCTTATGGTAGCAAGAGGAACCTAGAGGGATGCCCATCCCTGACCCTGCTCCACTACAGACGCTCCTGCACCAAATCTTCTGGGCTCCACATCAGCTGGCTTGCTGTCCCACCACTTTTCTAAGCAGCTATCCCTGCCAACTCAAGTGTCCCTGGTGGTTGAGGGGTCTCCTCCTTCCAGGATTCCAGAGGCCCAAGGCAAGTGCGGGTTGCTTCTTGTCAGTTCAACTCACCCATTGCCCTAAAACTCTTGTGGTTCAGAAATGAGTCTTCGTGCCCTGGTAGCCTGTGCTGGATTCCCAGACTTTTCCCACTTCAGCCCGGCTTCTGTGTCTTCTCTCCATCCACTCTTGGCACCTTCCCTCTGAAGGTCTTTTCAAAGCACACCACGCTGGGCACGGTGGCTCATGCCTGTAATCCCAACACTGGGAGGCTGAGACAGGTGGATCACCTGAGGTCAGGAGTTCAAGGCCAGCCTGGCCAACATGGTGAAACCCCGTCTTTACTAAAAATACAAAAATCAGCTGGGTGTGGTGGCGGGCACCTGTAATCCCAGTTACTGGGGAGACTGAGGCAGGAGAATCACTGGAACCCGGGAGGTGGAGGTTGCAGTGAACCGAGTTCGTGCCATTGTACTCTGGCCTGGGCGACAAAAGTGAAACTCCATCTCAAAATAAATAAATAAATAAAGGCACACCAGTCATCTCAGTCCCTCAGTGGGAACTGTTCCACTTGTCTGCCTCCAGTCGGCCATCTTACCCTTGATTCCTAACCAATTTCTTATTTAAATGTTCTCTAAACACAGTGGTTTATGTTTTCCTGAAAGAACACTGAAAGGCATTGCCCATAAACAGTTGAACTGCTCCATTGCAATTAGCAGAAAGGTGTAGAAATATAAGTAAACAAACTAATTAGCATGGGAGTAATTTAACATACAACTGATCATTTAGTAAGAAATAAAATAATTTGGTAACAGATAAATTGAACAAAAGAATTGCTATGGGAGAATATAACACATAACTGATTCCAAGAGGTGATAGTCTCTCAATGAAATGCAGAAAGCAGCACAAGGAGGAGCAAGCAAGCCAACCAAGTTTTCTATTCTATCTGGCTTGTCTACATTTTTATAGACAAGAGTTCACAGTCTTCCCCCTTTTGACTCTCCTCAACTATGATAGGTTTATGGTATTTTTTCAAAATAAATGTGACTAAACTTTGTTAATTGAAAAGTACACTATTTTAATTTGCAATTGGTTTCTGTTATTGTGGTCTTCCTATGTTCTGAATGTGGAATTGTATAGATGGGTTTACCTACTGCTTAATCCATAATCTAGCAGTCCTGTTGACAAATTGTCATCTTTCACTCTTTGGTAGTGCTTCCATGGGCTTTCTGCAACCTGCTAATGCTTTGTTGTTCGAATTAATATTGAGCACTGTTGGTGACCATCCCCAATAGTTAGGGATGGGTAGAGTGGTTCCACTGTGGGAATTGCATCCCTAACTATTGTGTTGGATAACAAAGACAAAGAGTTACACTCTTCTTCAAGTAACTGCCTTAACTTATGAATTTCCCTGCCCCAAGATATCTGAGAGTGACCAAAAGAAGAGAATAAATGTCTAGCCTCGTTGCCACAAGGCAGGACAACACTATGTTGTTCCTTAGGCTCCAGAGCGCCCATGAATCTTGCTGAGGGTAAGCACAACCTAATCCCACATCCACACTTAGTTTCTCCTTTGTTTTATCCTGCTTTCTTCACTTGTTTTATAGGTTATTCCTAAAAAGCATTCTTTTGGTAAATCATTGTGTAACAACCCCAATTTCAAGCTCTGATTCTAGGGAAGTCTCTCTAAGTCAGGGTGAAATGCTGTCATGTGTATAGCCAGGCATTACTGCTTATATCACACATGACAGAAACCGATTTTTATTCATAAGATGTTGAGACACTTGCCCTGATTATAACACTTTATAAAACATGTCCTTATCTATTTAAAAAGCTAAAAATGTATACATAGGATATCAAATCTGTGTATCTGTCTTCAGGAAACTTCAATTTCCAGATTGGGATAACAGTACTCCCATTGCAAATTTTTACGACAATGGAATGGGATACTACTAGCGATGTTAAGTAGGAAACTGCTCAGTACACAGTGGGTTTTAAGTGAGTGTTTAAGAAGATATATTATAACATTAGAGACAGTTTTCTAGTATATCATACTACTTTTCAATTTGAAAGAAAGCAGTGTACATATTGTATAGTCTATAAAAAATCCTTTTTTATACACTAAGAATGATTAGGGGGAAAAGAGTCATTGTTTTGAAGGTAAAAGAATATCTCCAAATCATTTTGAGCATGATTAAAACTCTATAGAAAACTAAAATTAGAATAAACAATCTCAGAGCCATATTAGCCATATGGTATAATGAAATGTCCCAGCAATCTTTACCCCACAAAAAGACAGATTTAGCTACAATATTAGCAACAAAATATTTATGAGATGTGCAGACTCCAGTTAAAAAGTTATAACACCCCAGATGACTATAACATTTTGATAAACTGCACTGATAAAGGCAAGAAGAGAAGTTTCACTTTGCTTGCATCAATTCTTTCCCCAAGTTTTGACAGCCCATCCCCAAGAGAAGTTGCAGCTTCTCTAGGGTACGGGGGAAGAGGAAGTAGGACAAATGTCCAATGTCCATGGTCTTTCACTGTACTCCATGAGAGGCTGGCTTCTGCCCTGACTCATACAGAGAACTGAAGAAACCAGCAGAGTCTGGATGCCTGGATAGCTGCAGCCAGTATGGCTCTGTAAGATAGGACAAAGGTGCATAACGGAGGCTTCTTTCCCAGCAGGGAGGGGATGGGTGGAGTATGCTCCCAGTATCCCAGGAGTTTCAGTGCATTGCCAAAGGGCTGGTTTTTATCTCACCTGACATGGAGTGCTGATGGAACAAACATAGCCAGACCCTAAAGAAAGCATAACATTACGGACTCTTGTGCCGATGAGGAACAGGGGACTGAATGCCTGGGGCAGCTAGGAATAAAGGCCCAGCATGTGCAACCATGTTGACAAATGAAGGTCTTTCCCAGTCAAAATTAGCTCTTAAAGACTAGAAAGGAGGCTATTTCTGCAAAGGCTCAGTTACCAAAACAAGGCTATAAGGAACAAGAAAAATGAGAAAATCAAAATACAATCAAAAGAAAAACATGTATTTTCATTAAATGACCCAAAAGAAATGAAGAACATGAGTCATCTGACAAATAATTTTTTAAAATAGTCTTAAAGAAACTCAGTGTATTATGAGAGAACACAGAAAGACAAGTAAATAAAATCAAGACAATAATACATGAACCAAAAAAAAAAAAAAAAAAAAAAAAAAGAATACTAACAAAGAAATAGAAACAATAAAGAAGAACCAAACAGGAATTTTGGAGTTGAAGAATATAACTAAACTAAAACATTGCTGGAGGAATTTAACAGCAAACTTGATTAAGCAGAAAAAAGAATCAGTGAACTTGAAGACAGACTGAAAATATCATCAGAGGAGGAAAACGAAAAGGAAAGACAGACTGAAGAAAGTTTAAGAGAATTGTGAGACACCATCAATTATACAAATTAGAGATGCCTTAGAGGGAAAAAGGAAAAGTGGAAGAAAGCTTATATGAAGAAATAATGGTTAAAAACTTCCCAAATCTGGAAAAAAAATAGACATTCATTTCCATAAAGCTTAAAAGACCTCAAAAAGAAAGAAATCTAGGAAGTTTACACCATAACACATTAAAATCAAATTGTCAAAAACCAAAGAGAGTTTTAAAAGCAAGACAAAAGTGACTTAATATGTACAAAGAAGTCTCCATAAGACTATGAGTGGGTTTCTCAGCACTCAACCATATATATAGTTACAAAAGAAGGAAGCAAAATGATACATTCAAAGTGCTAAAAGAAAAAAATAACAACCATAAATACTATACCTGAAAATGTGGTCCTTCATAAATAAAAGAGAGAGAAAGCCTTACACAGGCAAACAAAAGCTGAGGGAGTTCACCACCACTAGACCTGCTACTATGGTCTAAATGTTTGTGCCCACTCCCTAATTCATTCATATGTCTGAATCTTATCACCTATGTGAAGGTATTAGGCGGTGGGAACTTTGGGAATTGTGTAGGTAATGAAGACAGAGCCCTCATGATGAGATTTGCGCTCACAAATCTTGTGCCTTGTCCCTTCTGTCATGTGAGGACACAGCAAGAGAGTGTCATGTATGAACCAGAAAAAAGACACTCACCAGAAACTGAATCTGCCAGCAACTTAATCTTGAATCTTCCAGCCTCCAGAACTATGAGAAAAAAATTCCTCTTTATTAGCCACCCAACTTATGGTATTTTGTTATATCAGCCTGAACAAACTAAAAACCTGACAACAAGAAATGCTAAAGGGAGATCTTTAAGTTGAAATGGAAGGATACTAAACAACACAAAAGCATATGAAAACATAAAACTCACTAGTAAAGGTAAATATATAGATAAATATAGAGCACTATAATAATGTAATAGCAGTGTGTAAATCATCTTTATCGCTAGCATAAAAATTAAAAGAAAAAAGTATTATAATAATTAGAAATACAAAAACTTGATAAGGAATACACAATATAAAAGATATAAGCCTCTTGGTAACCACAAGGAAAACACCTATAGTAAGTACACAATAGAAAAGAGAAAAGAATTAAGAAGTATCACTACAAAAATTCAACAAATCACAAAGGAAGAGAGAAGGGGAGAAAAATCAGGGACAAAAGAACTACAAAACTGAAAACATTTAACAAAATGGAAATAGTAAGTCATTACCTATCAATAATTACTTTAAATGTACATGGAGTAGATTTCCCAAACAAAAACACATAGACTAGCAGAATGAATTTAAAAACCAAGATCTATTTACTATCTTCAAAAAATTCACTTTAGAATAAAAGATCCACATAGGTTAAAATTGAAGGGATGGAAAGAAAATCCATGCAAATGATAACAAAAAGAGATTAGGAGTCACTATATTTATATTAGAAAGAGTGGACTTTAAGTAAAAAACTTTCACAAGAGAGAAAGAAAGTCATTATGTAATGAAGAAGATACAATTCATCAGGAAAATATGAAAATTATAAATATGTGTGTTCCCAACATTAGAACACCTACATGTGTAAAGCAAACATTGGCAGGTCTGAAGGGAGAAATAGCTACCAATATGATAGTAGTAATAGATTTCAACAAAGGACAGAAAATTCTGACAAAAAATTAATAAGGAAACAACAGACTTGAACAACACTATAGACCAAAGGGAACCAACAGAGATATAGAGAACATCCCACCCAACAGCACTAGAATAAAAATTCTTCACAAGTGTACATGAAACATTCTTCAGGATAGATCACAGGTTAGGTCACAAAACAAGTTTCAACAATTCAAAAAAGATTGAAATTATATCAAATATCTTTTATTGCCAAAATGAATGAAACTAGAAATTAAGAACAGAAGGAAAACAGGAAAATTTACAACATACGCAAATTTAAAAACACTATTAAATACCCAGTGAGTCAAATAAAAAAATAAACATGGAAATTAGGAAATTATTCAAGACAAACAAAAACAAAAACACGGCATACCAAAACTTATGTCATGCAACAAAAACAGTAGGCACTTTGGGAGGCCGAGACGGGTGGATCACGAGGTCAGGAGATCGAGACCATCCTGGCTAACACGGTGAAATCCCGTCTCTACTAAAAATACAAAAAACTAGCCGGGCGAGGTGGCGGGCGCCTGTAGTCCCAGCTACTCCGGAGGCTGAGGCAGGAGAATGGCGGGAACCCGGGAGGCGGAGCTTGCATTGAGCTGAGATCTGGCCACTGCACTCCAGCCCGGGCTACAGAGCAAAACTCCGTCTCAAAAAAAAAAAAAAAGAAAGTTTATAGCAATAAACACCTCTATTATAAAAAGGAAGATTTTAAATGAGCAACCTGATTTTATACTTCAAGTAACTAGAAAAAGAAGAATAAACTAAGGCCAAAGCAGAAAGAAGAAAATAATAGTAATTGGAGCAAAAATAAACAAAATACAATATAGAAAACAGACGAAATAAATCAACAAAATTAAGAGTTGGTTTTCTGAAACAGTCAACAGAATTGATACACTCTTAACTAGATTAAAAATAAGAGAGTAGACTGGCTATTATATAAATGTGTCTCTGAGGGTGCATGTGTTGGAAACTTAATCACCAATGCAACAGTATTGACAGGTGTATTAGTCCATTTTCACACTTCTAATAAAGACATACTCAAGAATGGACGATTTACAAAAGAAAGAAAGGTTTAATGGATTTGCAGTTCCATGTGGCTGCAGGGCCTCACAATTATGGCAGAAGGCAAGGAGGAGCAAGTCACTTATTACATGGATGGCAGCAGGCAAAGTGAGAGAGCTTGTGCAGGGAAATGCCTCTTTATAAAACCATCAGATCTTGTGAGACTTATTCACTATCACGATGAAAGCACCAGAAACACCCACCCCCTACAATTCAATTAGCTCCCACTTGGTCCTTCCTGTGACATGTCAGACTTGTGAGAGTTACAATTCAAGATGAGAGTTGGGTGGGGACACAACTAAACCATGTCAAGAGGTAAGATCTTGAAGAGGTGATTAGGCCATGAGGGCCTTACTCTCATGAATGGATTAGTGCTGTTATGATTGGAGTGGGTTAGTTATTGCAGGAGTGGTACCCTTACACAGAATGAATTTGACTCCATCCCTCTTGCTCTCTTGTATGCTCTCTTATCTTTCTGTTTTCCACCACAGCACAATGCAGCAAGAAGGCCCTCACCAGGTTCAAGCCCTTCAACCTTGGATTTTTCAGCTACAGAACTGTATGAAATAAATTCATTTTCTTTTTAAATTATCCAGTCTCTGGTAGGCTATTATAGCAACACAAGACAAACTAAGATAAAACTCAAATAAAATCATAAATGACAAAGACGTTACAACTGGTGCCATGAAATAAAAGGGATTACCAGAGACTGTTATGAATTATCATATACCAACAAATTGGATAACCTAGAAGCAATTTTAAAATTCATAAAAATATACAACCTGTCAAAACTGAATCATGAAGAAATAGAAACCTAAATCAACCAATAAGAAATAAGTAGTTTGAAACAGTAATTAAAAAAACCTCCCAATGAAGAAAAGCCCTGGCCAAAATGGCTTCACTGATGAATTCTAACAAACATTTAAAGAAAACTTAGGACCAATTCTTTCTAAATGCTTCAAAAATCGAGAAGAGGAAATACTTCTGAGTTCATTTTATGAGGCCCGAATTACCCTAAAACCAAGCCAGACAAAGACACTACAAGAAAAGAATACTACAGGGAAATAAACTTGATAAACATAGATGCAAAAATCTTCAACAAAATACTAGCAAACTGAATCTAACAGCATATTAAAAAGATCATACACCATGGGCAAGTGGGATTTATTTTTAGGATGCAAGTTTCAACATGCAAAAATCAATTAATGTGGTACACCACACAAATAAACTGAAGGATAAATATTACATTGTTATCTCAATAGATGCAGAAAAAGCATTTGATATAATTCAACACTCTTTTATAATTTAATATAGAAGAAAAAAAAACACAACAAAACAAAAAAACCTTTCAGCAAACTAGATATATAAAGAATATACCTCAACATCATAATGGCCATCTATGAAAAGCCATAGCTAATATCATGCTGTATAGTTTAAAAAAGAGAGAGAGAGAGCTTTTGCTCTAAGAATTACAACAAAGAAAGAAGCCCATTCTTGCCACTTTTATTTAATATAGTATTGAAGTCCTAGCCAGGGGAATTAGTCATTTAAAAAAGGCATGCAAATTAGGATGGAAGAAGTAAAATTATCTTTGTTTACAGATGATACAATCTTATATGTAGAAAATCCCAAAGACTATGTATAAAATAGATCTAAAAATGAATACAGTAAAATTACATGATAAAATGTTAACCATAAAAAGGAATTGTATTTCTATACTCTAAAAAGAAACTATCCAAAAAGTAATTTTAAAAATAAAACCATCTGTAATAGCATCAAAAATAATAAAATACTTGGGAATAAACTCAACAAAGGAAGTAAAAGACTCATTTATTAAAAACTACAAATTGTCAAATAAAGAAATTAAGACACAAATTAGTGAAAATATTTTATGCTCATAGATTGGAATACATACTGATGTTAAAATGTCCATCCTACTTAAAGATATCTACAAACTATAGGTAAGGCCTATCAACAACTCAATAGTAGTTTCTTTTTTTTAAGAAATAGAAAAAAATGTTAAAATGTATATGGAACCACAAAAGGCTCTAAATAGCCAATGAAATTTTGAAAAAGAACAAAACTGGAGACATAATAGTTATTGTTTTCAAAGATATTACAAAGCTATAGTAATCAAAACAGTATGACTGAGTGCAGTGGCTCATGCCTGTAATCCTAGCACTTTGGGAGGCTGCGGTGGGAGGATCATCTTAGATTGGGAGTTCAAGACCAGTCTGACCAACATGGAGAAATCCTGTCTCTACCAAAAATACAAAACCCAGGCATGGTGGTGCCTGCCTGTACTCCCAGCTACTCAAGAGGCTGAGGCAGGAGAGTCGCTTGAACCCAGGAGGTGGAGGTTGTGGTGAGCCAAGATCACGCCATTGCACCCTGGCCTGGGTTACAAGAGCTAAACTCCATCTCAAAAAACAAACACAAACAATAACAAACAAACAAAAACAGTATGGGACTAACATTAAAACAGACATACAGACCATGAAACAGAATAGGGATCCCCAAAATAAACTCAAACATAGATGGTTAAGGTATTTGACAAGGGTGCCGAGAATACACAATAAGAAAATGACGCTCTCTTCAACAAGTATGGTTGAGAAAATTAGATTTCCACATGCAAGAGAATGAAATTGCAACTTTATCTTACACCACAGAGAAAAGTCAATTTAAAATGGGTTGAAGATTTTAACAGAAGACCTGAAACTGTAAAACTCCTAGAAGAAACAGGGGAAAAGTCTTTAGGGCATTGGGCTTGTTAATAATTTATTAAATATGACACCAAAAGCACAATGAACAAAAGCAATATTACATAAATGGGACTATAGCAAACTAAAATCCTTCTGCACAGCAAAGAAAACAATCAATACAGTGAAGAGACAATGAACAGAACAGGAGAAAATACTGGCAAACCAGATATCTGATAAAAGGTTAATATTCAAAATATGTAAGGAACTCATACTACTCAAAGACAGACAAAACTAAATAATCCAACTAAAAATGGGCAAAGAATCTAATTAGACATTTTTTTCTTCCAAAGAAGACATACAAATGCCCAACAACTATACGAAAAAAATGCTCAATATTGCTAATTATCATGGAAATACAAATCAAAATCACAGTGAAATATCATCTCCACCTCTTGGAATGACTATTTTTAAGGAGAGAGAGAGAGAGAGAGAGACAGAGAGTTGAGAGAGGAAATAACACAAGTGTTAAAGTGAGAAAAAAAAAAGAGAACATTTGTATATTGTTGATGGAAATGTAAATTGGTGCAGCTATTCTGGAAAATGGTATGAACCTTCCTCAAAAAATTTAAAAATGGAACTACCTTATGACTCAACAAGCCCACGTCTGTGTATATACCCAAAATAATTGAAATCAGGATCTTGAAGAGTTATCTGCACTCCTATGCTCATTGCAGGATTATTCATAGTAGCCAAGATTTGGAAACAACCTAATTGTCCATTAATAAATGAATGCATAAAGAAAATGTGGTGTGTACATATAATGAAATATTATTCAGCCTTAAAAAAGGAGGAAATCCTGACATTTGCAACAACATGAGTGAACCTGGAAGATATTATGCTAAGTGAAATGAACACAAGAGCAAATACTACATAATTCCACTTATATGAGGTATCTAAAATAGACTCAGAAACAGGGAGTAGATTGGTGGTTTTCAGAAGCTGAAGGAAAAGGTAATGGAGAATGACTGGCCAACAGGTATAACATTTCAACTATGCAAGATAATTTCTAGAAATATGCTGTACAACATTGTTCCTATAGTTAACCTTGGAAAAAATTAAGACTGTTTTTTTTCATACATGAATAAATGACATAGCCACTAAAAGGTAAGTAAAGTTATTTTAGCAAGCAATATTTTATCTATCAAGAAACTTGAAGCTTATTCTAAAGACAAACAACTAGCTAATAAAGATAATATTCTGCCAACACATATTATTAAGCTAAAAACAAGCTTAGGATAACGTCCGTGGTGATTTGCACTATTGTAATTAGAATACATTTTGTCGCTTCTCTTTTGGTAGCTGCTTGAATTTCTATGTTGAATAGTTGTAATCCTGTTAAATTACATTGTTGCATATAGCTCATTAAATAGGTTTTACTTAGTTTTCTTTTGGAAAAAGAATATTATGGTGCTTAATGATAGAAACTGTCAAAATAATATTAATGAAGCATATACTTCATTTGTACTCCTATGGGATATTAAAATTATCTGTTAATTTGTAGATAGTTGTTTTTCCCCAATTTTACTTTTTCCTTATTTTGTACAAAGTTGTACCTGCATTGGTAGTAATTATGACAGACCAATTGCAAATTTATTTTGCATATTTATTACATTTTTTACAATGGATGTTTCTTTCAATTGTATTAATTTTTCAAAGTAACAAAAACATGTCAGCAAATCTACCATATTCTACAAATTTTCTATTAGCTGGGAAATGGTTATATCATTTACATTATAAAAAATATTAACCTAATAATCTTTTTAACTTAAGAATTACTGCTAAAGATCAGGACGAGACTTTGACCAGTGGAAGTCAAGAACAGCAAATAAACATTTTCCTCATCTCTTCCCACCGTACTGACTGTCCTGAGATGCAAAAGTCCATAAGGTCTCTTCTAAGACTATCCCACAAAATTTAGCAATTATTTATTCTTGCTGTCAAGTAGTGCTCAGCTCAATATCATACGTTATATTTTCTCTTTGTCATTCTCTGTCTCACTCATCTTTTCTGTCATTTCTACTTCCCTATATTTCATTCCACAATATATTAGTAGCATATAAAATTTTGTGCTTTCTGAGAAAACAGGCTAATTGAGTTGGTACTAGAATTTGATTTAGAAAGCAGAATCTCAAGATGGGATTGGGGGATTTGGTTTTTTATCGTTCTGTTGCAAGTAGAAGCCCATTGCTAAAGATAAGTGGCTTAGTGATAATACCTGGCATCACAGTCATAGAAATTTATACCTGCAAGAAAGTATAAACTAGGAGACATACGAGGAAAATTAAGTGTTGGGATATAAAGTAGCTGGAATATAAAGTGTTGGGGTATATTGGATTGGTGATGCTCAGAAGGTATGGTGACAGTGGTAATATTAATAACCACAGAATAGGCTGGCTTTCATTGACAACTTTGAAGTTTTGGGGAAAAAAATATGGATTCAAGACAGCTGACTGCCAAACTAGGTCATGCTGTGAAAGCCAGTGATTCTATATGGCAGGGTTTAAGAAAGGATTAATCTCCCAAGATAAGGGGCTAACCAGACTGAAAATCAGACCCAGATTCTCATTATGAGATAGTTTCAACTCCTTATTACCTTATTTTGTTGCACCAATTCCTTTCTCTTAAATCAGACCTTAACATTGAGAGGAGTTCCCTCAGACTCACTGATGTATCGCAAAGTTTTCAGCCCTAATTCACAGATGATGGCTTCATCTGTGTTATTGCTACCCTAATATAGACTGCTGTTAAATCGCAGTTCTACTAAGTGGTAGTTATAAAGTGGAATGGTGAACCAAAAACTTCTAAGTGTGTATTACCTTTGTGTGAAAAGAGAAATGCTCTAAAGCACAGATATCCATTATCTGCTTACAGTGGCAAATGGTTTGGCTAGCGGATAAGAAGCCTAGAGGAAAGAAGACTGAAAGGTCAGGAGGAAGCAAGTCTGGAGAAGAGACACATGGGTGAGCCTATTAAAAGGACACAAAGGGCCGGGCACAGTGGCTCACACCTGTAATCCCAGCACTTTGGGAGGCCAAGGCAGACGGATCACAAGGTCAGGAATTTGAGACCAGCCTAATCAACATGGTGAAACCCTGTCTCTACTAAAAATACAAAAATTAGCAAGTCATGGTGGCACATGCCTGTATTCCCAGCTACTCAGGAGGCTGAGGCAGGAGAATCGCTTGAACCCAGGAGGCGGAGGTTGCAGTGAGCCGAGATCACGACATTGCACTCCAGCCTGGGTGAGTGAGACTCCGTCTCAAAAAACAAAACAAAACAAACAAACAAACAAAAAGAAAGGACACAAAACCTGAAGCTTTTTATGTCTCCATGCTCACAAGATGGGCAATCGCCACAGGAGATGGTATCAATAACAGGGGTCTATACAGTGTCCACTGAGTGTGTTTATAAATTTAGTTGTCATAGTACGAGGGATAGAGACTATTTATGGGCCCCAAATCTCCTTTCAATGTTATTCTAGCTTTTGCCCCTGATAAATATCTACTCTGCCAGATTGTCTCTACTGTCTTAGCCCTGCATATGAAGCTACCCCATGAGAAGACAAATCAGTCCTTTTGATGGCAGATTGTGACATCACATATCTATCCTCACCACGTTGGACAGGATAGAGGTTTGTGCTCCCTGGAGTTAACACACATTATAGATATGGGTTTACCTACCCTACCTGCAGTTCTTCAACCACCATGACACTCTGAGGTATTAAAAAATACCTAATATATTGACTTCATCTGCTGCACATTACCTGAGAAGATTTATTAAAGAGCATGAGAAAAAATGATTGCATAACTAAATAATCCATTAAACTCAGCATATATCCAGAAGCAACTGACCTTATAGCATGATAATAAGTCAACTAAATCTTCAATGTATGAATAACATGCTGGGGGAGAAGGCATTGTGCTCCAGGCTGAGGTCCGTGTAATGAACCAAAGGCCAGTATGTGATACAAATTTAGAATACATATGTTGAGGGTGAAGGGGTAGAAGCGGGAATGGCCTATCTCACAGTCACTGTCAGTGAACCTTTTACAGAATATATGTTTTCTGTATGCTAAAACTTTAGGTATAGGTGACTTCTGACACCTATACAGAACTTGTGTCTTACTGAGGGTTCTCTGGAGAAGCAATAGCATATGTGTGTGTACGTGTGTGTGTGTGTGTGTGTGTGTATGATTTATCCTAAAAAGTTTGCTTATGTGATTATAGAGGCTAAGAAGTTCCATGATCTGCTCTCTGCAAGCTGAATACCTGCCTGGACTGGAAAGCCATAAAGCCAATGATATAAATTCCAGTTCAAGTCTGAAAGCATGACAACAAGGAGCACTGAAGGCACAAGGAGGTTGATGTGCTGACTCAAACAGCCAGGCAGAACATGAATTCAACCTTCCTCTGCCTTTGGTTCCAGTCCAGCTCTCAATGGTTTGAGTAATGCCCACCCGGATTAGGGAGGGCCATCTGTTTTACTAGGTCGACCAATTCAAATTTTAATCTCATCCAGAAACACCCTCACAGGCACACCCAGAAATAACGTTTATCCAGCACTTTGTGTATCCAGTGGCCCAGTCAAGTTGACATATAAAAGTAACCATCACAGACTGGAAGTTGCCACATCACCATCTTTACCAAAAGAAAAAAAAAAGCCCCCAACATCTAACATTTCCTGAACACTTTAGTGTACTCCAAAATTAGACAGATGAGTAGATCAAAAGCATTCAGATCCTCCTACCTGTAATGAAGCCACTAAAGCCATAAACTAGCAGAAACTTTTAAATGGTAATTTTGTTGAACTGCTGGAGGCTGCGTGTGGACCAGTTTGAGAATAAAAACTCCTATGCACAACAGTCTGAGGAGTTGCCCAGGGACCTTGTGGATTTTATTTCCAGGAGCCTCATCAGATTCTTATGGTGAGGAGCTAAGAACTTTCTCCGTCCCTCTGTGACTCTGGCAGAGGGACAGGAATAGTAACACTTGTAAAATATACTGAGAAAATTTTTCATAACAAAAGACTACTTTATAAGGGAAAAGAATTTACTAGAGCCTTACCTCACATGGGGAACGACATTATTCCCAATTTAGTACCATCTAGGCTTTAGTCTCCTTGTCTTATTCAGTGGGAGAAAGAAAAAGGAGAGATGCCATCTCAGTAGAGAAATAATTGTGAAGATCATGGCCTAGGGAAACAGACCCAGTAAAAGACGGAGATTTAATTGTAACTGTAAAGAAGACCTCCCTTCCCTTACACCTGTCACAACACCAACGAGGCTCCAGCATAAAAATGATGGACTATAGGTAAAAGAGCAGCAAGAGACAGAATTTTTCTGAGGAGCAGAACTTAAAGTAGCCCAGAGTCTAGGAGACAGAGACAAACAAAGACACTAAAGGAATTTGAAGCCTCTTGCGCCTAAGCTACTTCAAACAATAATTGTACTCTAAGTCCTAGCGAGAATAACATGAAAATCTCTCATTGATGTAGGGAGACCCCCTGAAACTATTGATATGGAATAAAAGATGAAATGCTCCTGATTATTGTAAATACAAAATTGCATGCAGGATTGTGTAAAGACAATGCCAGGTTGGACTGCCAGAATGAGCCAACAGCACATGATGTGCTTCCTCCTGCAGGGAGCCTATGAACGGACGTGCAGTCGGGGAGGTTTCACATCACCAAGATTCCTATCCCAGAAAAGCAGATGTTCATAGCTCTGGGAATGAAATGGACCCTTGTGGAGAGCCTATAAACGGATGCATGAGGGGCACCTGTTCATATGGATAAGATAGGGCTATAAACGCCCTCATCTTGCCACAGCTCTTCTAGGCCTCTTTAGGGTTAAGGCATACTCCCTTCTGAGAATTTCTGGTCTGACCAGTTGTCTAGCTTCACTTCCTGTTTCTATGGATTGTTTGTAACCAGCTTTTGCTGCAACTGTTACTGCTGATTAATAGCTTGCTAATCATAGGCTATGGAAAGACTGTGTTTCTGTTTTAAGGCTCTGTTAGAAATTACTGATGTACACACTATATTGTAAATTCTTATCTCTGTATACTGTACTTCAGCATATAGATGTAATGTTAAAGAATTACTTCATCCCTATTTGACCATCTCACCTCATAATCAAACGACCATAAAACTCTCACTAACCTACCCCCACCCTCACTAAACTTAATAATAAATGCTGGTATATCCAGTGCATTGGTGGCATCACAGGACCAGAAGGTGGTGACCCCTGGACCCAGCTTTCACTATCTTGTATGTGTCTATTTTTTCTCGACCTGCCAATTCACCTGGGAACAAAGAGAGAGCCCCGTTGCATTGCAGGCTGCTGGCCAGATCCCACAATACACTGAAGTCTTCTTAGATTTAAAAAAAAAAAAAAAAAAAATCAACAACAACAACAAAAATGACTGACTGACCTGGTTTGACTCTGTGTCCCCACCCCAATCTCATCTTGAGTTTTAATCCCCATGTGTCGAGGGAGGAACTTGGTGGGAGGTGATTGGATCATGGGGGCAGTTTCCTCCATGCTAGTCTCATAATGGTGAGGAAGTTCTCACCAGATCTGCTGCTTTAAAAGTAGTTTAAAAAGAAAGTGGGTGCTCTCTCTCTCTCTCTCCCGCTGCCTTGTAAGATATCCCTTGCTTCCCCTTCACCTTCTGCCGTGATTGTAAGTTTCCTGAGACCTCCTCAACCATGCAGAACTGTGAGTCAATTAAACCTCCATCCTTTATGAATTACCCAGTCAGGTAGTATCTTTATAGCAGCATGAAAATGGATTAATATACTGGCTTTCAACAAAAAATTAGAAGGCATGCTAAAAGGCAAGAAATACATAGCCCGAAGAGACAAACAAAGCATCAGAACCAGACAGAGATGTAATATCAATGTTGAAATTATCAGATGAAAAATTTAAAATAATTGAAATTGCCTTTGCCAAAAATCTAACAGTGAGAAATTTACCATAACTGGCTCCATCTTGCTTCTAACCTCACAAGCTAACTGCCTTTGCTCATTCCTGAACATAGGCCAAGTGAACTATTAGAGTAATATAGTTAATAATTTGCTTTGAAGCAAAGATAATTATAGTCCCTTCCCAAAACTGACTCCCTCCAGAGGTGAAACTGCTTTTGTAGACTAATAAAAGATCATCAAGGTAAGATTATGGGAGAGACATGAATTCTACTAAAATATAGGCATAATTAAGTGATAACCTGCCATTGTTATCTTGCTTTTCTATAAACTCCTCAGGAGTCAGGTAGCTGGAGTACACAAGATTTGTAACTCCCCAAATTGCTACCATAAATAACATCAATATCGTAAAACCTAAGATTAATCTTTGGGATATTTTTCAGAGTTTTGCATTCTGATGACTGACTGACTCCAAACTTATGACTCATACCAAGGAACTTACTCAGCTGGCCCTGTGACTCCCATCCAGAAAATGACTCAGCAGAACATTTTCAACACTTCTATTATTTCACACCCCAGTGAAACAGCAGCACTCATTCCCTAGCTTCCTTCCAGACAAATTATCCTTAAAAACCCCAACCTCTGAGTTCCTGGTGAGGTGAATTTGAGAAATATCTCCCATCATTCTGCTTGACTCCCTTGCAATAAACTCTTTCTTTACTGCAACACTACTGTCTCAGTGTATTGACTTTATCTGTGCAGCAGGCATGAAGAACTTGTTGGGCTGTAACACAACTATGAGAAATATATAAAAGGCTCTAATGGAAAAAGCAGACAACATGCAAGAACAGAAGAGTAATTTAAGCAAATCAATGGAAATCCAAAGTAAGAATCAAAAAGAAATGCTGAAAAAAAATACTGTCATGAAAATGAAAAATGTTTTTGATGTATTTATTAGTAAACTAGATATAGCCAAGGAAAAAAATTACAAAAATCAAAGACAGGTGAATAGAAAGTTTCCAAACTGAAATTCAATAATAATAATAACAATAATTTAAAGAATAAACCATACAGAGCATCCAAGAATTCTGAGACAAATTGCAAATTGTAACATGCATAATTGCAATGCTAGAAGGAATGGAGTAGAAAAAATATTTGAAATAATGGTTTCTAAAAACTTTTCAAAATGGATAACAGACATCAAGTCACAGATCCAGGAAGCTAAGAAAAATACCAAGAAGGATAAATATTTCCTCCCCTCAAAAACCCAAAAACCAAAATTAAAAACTGAACCTACACATATACTAAATTTCAGGAAACCAAAGGTATAAGGAAATACTGAAAACAACCAGGGGGGACAGAGAGAGATATGCATCACCTTTACAGGGAAAAAATAAAAATTACATCAGACTTCTCATCATAAATTATGCAAGCAGAAAGAAGATAAAATATTAACAAAATATTTAAATTATTATAAGAGAAAACAAAAACATCAAACTAGAGTTTCATATTCAGCCAAATTATTCCAGAAGGAAAAATGAAGATGTTCTCAGAGAAAAAGTGCTTTGGCTAAAAACTCAGATCTACATAAATAAAGGAAGAAATTCAGAGAAGAAATAAGTGAAGTAAAATAAAATATTTTGTTTTATACTTAACTGATCTAAAAATAACTCTTAAAATGCAATAACAATAACAATATATTGGATAATTCTAGAATATGAATAAGTAAGATGAATAATTAGAATGTCATAAAAAAGAGAGGGAAGAATTGAAAATATTCTGTTGGTAGCAACGTAACAGGTAAAATAATGTTGTTATTTGAAGGTGGTCATAGATTACTTTAAAACAGGGGTGTCCAACTTTTTGATTTCCCTGGCCCACATTGGAAGAAGAATAATTGTCTTGACTACACAAAAAATACACTAGCACCAATGATAGCCGAAGAGCTAAAAACAATTATGAAAATATCTCATGACGTTTTAAGAAAGTTTGCACATTTGGGTTGGTCCTCATTCAAAACTATCCTGGGTTGTATGCAGCCAGCAGGCCATGGCTTGGGCAAGCTTGGTTTATAATGTATACTGGAAACTCTCAAGATACTAGAAAAAATTTTAAAAGTATAATATGTTAAAAGCAGACATAAATGAAATAACAAAACACGCCAAATTAAAACCAGAGAAGACATAAAAACAGGGGAAACAGAAAAACAAAGAATAAGTGCAATAAATAGAAAAACATTACACATGTGGTAGATTAAGTATTAATATATCAGTAATCAATTTAAATGGTTCATATCTCAGTGCACCAAGAGAAAGAGACTGACAAAATAGATTTAACAAAAGAAAACAAGCTATATGATGTCTACAAGAAACAAACTTTAAATATAAAGATTGAGATAAACTAAATGTACATAAATGGAAAGAGCTATATCAGGCTAGCAGTAATCAAAAGAAAGCTGAAATGGCTAAATCAATTTCAGACAAAGCAGGAACCAGAACAATTTACTGGAATAACCAAGGTACTACATAATGATAAAAGGATCACTTCTCAAAGAAGACATAGCAATCATAAATGTGTATGTACCTAACAACATGGCATCAAAATGTGTGAGGGGAAATCTGGTCAACTGAAGGAAGAAATAAACTCATTATTAGAATTGGAGACTTCGATGCCCTACATGCTGTATTTGATAGATCAAGTAGGCAGAAAATTAGTAAGAATATGATTGACTTGAAAAGCTCTACTAATCTATTTGAGATTTATAGAATAATTCATCTAGCAACAGGAGAATGCACATTCTTCTCAAGCTGTTGTGAAGGATTCCCCAAGATAGACCACGTTGTAAACCACAAAACACATGTCAACAAATTTATAAAAGAGAAATTTTTAAAACTTTGTTCTCAGGCCATAATTAATGTAAACTAGAAATCAAATAACAGAAAGATAACTGGAAATTCCTCAAAATATTTGGAGATTGTTCATCAAACTTCTAAATAACACACGAGTTAAATAAGATGTCTCCAGAGAAACCTAAAAATATTTTGAACTAAAGAAAAATGAAAATACAGCTTATCTAGTTTTAGGATGCAATGAAAGCAGTTCTTAAAGAAAAATGTATAGCATATATTAGAAAAGAAGATCTATAATGTGTGTGTGTGTGTGTGTATATACATATATATATATAACCATTAGGTTGTGCACTTTTTTTTTTTTTTTTTTTGAGGCAGACTCTCACTCTATGACCCATGCTGGAGTGCAGTGGCACAATCTCAGCTCAATGCAACCTTCGCCAGTCAGGCTGAAGCAATCCTCTCACCTTGGCCTCCCAAGTAGCTGAGACTAGAGGCATGTGCCACCATTCCCGGCTGTTTTGTCCTTTTTGTAGGATGGGATTTCACCATGTTGCCCAGGCTAGTCTCAAACTCCTGAGCTCAGGTAATCCACCCACTTTGGCCTCCCAAAGTGCTGGGATTACAGGTATAAGCCACCATGCCTGGCCCACTATTTCAAAATATATAATATATAATCCTTATTTGTCAATTAAATTATTTAAAATATAAAAATAGAGAAAAACAGAAATATCTAAAATTAATCATTTAAGCTTCTACCTTAGGAAATTAGAGAAAGAATAGCAACTTAAACCTAAAGCAAGCAGAAGAAAGAAAATAATAAAATTTAGAAATAAAACCACTGAAATCAAAAACAGGAAAGTAATAGAGATAATCAACACAACTAAAAGATGGCACCTTGATCAAAATTAATAAACTTCTTGTTAGGCTAACCAAGAAAAGATCCTCAATTATGATTATCAGAAATGAATGAGGTTTCATTACTGCTGATGCTACAGATGTTCAATGAAAAAGAAAAGAATACTAAGATCATCTCCATGCCCGAAATTTTATAACTCAGATGAAGTAAATCAATTCTTTAAGAGACAGAAAATACTAAAATTCACATAAGGAAAAATAGATAATTGATACAGTTCTTGCCATGGGTTGAACTGTGCCCCTCAAAGACATGTTAAAGCCCTAGACCCTGCTACCTGTGAATGTGACCTTATTTAAAAACAGAGGTGTTGCAAATCTAATGAAGTTAAGATGAAGTCATTAGTGTAGTCCTTAAGGCAATATAGCAGGTATTTTTATAAGAGGAGGGAAAACTGTCTACAACACACACACAGAGGAGAAAGTTGTGTAAAAAAAGACATGAGATGACAGCAACATAAAAATTGTGTAGGGATTGGAGGTATGCTGCCACAAGTCATGGAAAACTCAGGGATGCCAAAAACTGAAAGGCATAGTGAAACATTCTCCTCTAGAAGCTTCAGAAAGACCACCACCTAGTCCACACCTTGATTTTAGAATCCTAGTCTCTAGAATTGTGAGAGAATAAATGTATGTTTCTTTAAACCCATGTAACTTTGTTATGTCACTCCTAGGAAACTAATACGGGTATGTGTCTATTTTAAAATTTAAGCATTAACTAACAACTTTCCCCAAAGTGCAAGCATCAGACCCAGAGGATTTTATTGCTGAATTCTATCAAAATAATAAGAAAGAAATGATACCAAATTTCTGCAACCTCTTCAAAAAACTAGATGCAAAGGGAACATTTTAAAATACCTTCTATGTGTCTATCATTACCCTAATATTGAAAACATATAATTACATTATAAGAAAGGAAAACTACAGATTAATAGTTTTCATGACATAGAAGCAAAATTCCTCAGCAAATTGTTAGCAAATACAATCTAAAAACATGTAAAAAGAATTATACACCACAAACCAAATGGGATTTATTTGAAGTATGCAGGGCTGATTCAACATTTGAAAATCAATCTACGTAATCAAACACATTAATATGCTAAAGAAGAAAATTCATGCAATTATATCAATTGGTGAAGTATACGTTTTTGACAAAATCCAATACTCACTAATGATTTAAAAAACACCTTTCTACCAACTAGGAATAGAGAAGAAATGTCTTAAAGTTCACATAGAACAGCTACAAAAAAATTTATAACTAACATTATTCTTTATGGCAAGAAGCTGGACACTTTGTCCCTAAGATCAGGAAGAAAGCAAGGGTATCCTTTTGTAGCACTCATAGTCAAGGTATTATTGGAAGTCCCAGCTAGTACAATAAGACAAGAAAAGGAAATAAAATATCATTCTAAAGGTTATACAGAAAGGCAAAGACTTAGAATAACCAACAAACTTAAAAAGAACAAATTTGATAAACTTACAATCCCCAGTTTTCTAGATGACTACAAAGCTTTTGGAATTATGCCAACATGGTGTGGCTACAATAATAGATACAAAGATCAATGGAAAAGAATAAGCAGTGCAAAATAAATCCACAGAAATATAATCAACTTCTCTTTGACAGAGAAGCAAAGGCAATTCAATGGCTAAAAGATAGCCTTTGAACAAATGGTTCTGAAACAATTGGACATCCATATTTAAAAAAAAAAACAAAATATATAAACAGACACAGACCTTACACATTTAACAAATACCAATTCAAAATGAGTCATAGGTGTAAATGTGAAATGCAGAACTGTAAAACTTTTAAAAGAGAACACAGAAAAATATCTCAATTGCTTGGGGTTTGTTTGCCAGTTAGGGTTTTTTTTGTTTTTTTTGTTTTTTTAACAAATCCAAAATCCACAATCCACTTAAAAAATGGTATTTCGGGCTGGGCGCGACGGCTCACCTCTGTAATCCCAGCACTTTGGGAGGCCAAGGCAGGCGGATCACGAGGTCAGGAGATCGAGACCATCCTGGCTAACATGATGAAACCCCGTCTCTGCTAAAAATACAAAAAATTAGCTGGGTGTGGTGGTGGCTGCCTGTAGTCCCAGCTACTCGGGAGGCTGAGGCAGTAGAATTGCATGAACTTGGGAGGTGGAGCTTGCAGTGAGCAGAGATCCGCCATGGCACTCCAGCCTGGGTGACAGAGCGAGACTCAGTCTCAAAACAAAAAAAAAACAAAAAACAGAAAACAAAAAACAACAACCGTTAGGTTAAACTTTATTAAAATTAAAAACTGTACTGTGAAAGATGCTATAAAGAAAATTAAAAGGTAAAGTATAGACTGGGATATAAATTTGCAAAACGCATATATGACGAAAGATTGGCATCTACCATATACAAGGAAATTTCAAAACTCGATAATAAGAAATAAACAGTACAATTGAAAAATGGGTAAAAATTGGAATAGATACCTCTTTAAAGAAGATATACAGGGAATACATAGATATATGAAAGATTGTCGAACATCATTTGTCATTAGGCAATTGGAAATTAGGACAAAAATATGATACCACCACATACCTATTAGAATTGATAGAACCTTAAAAAAAAAAGTCAATTACAGTTGACAGGGAAAATGCAGAAGAACATGAACTATTATGTTTTGCTGATGGGAATGCAAAACATTATAGTCACTTTGAAAGGCAATTAGGCAGTTTCTTATAAAGCTAAACACAATCTTACCATATAAACCTGCAAGTGTGCTTCTAGGTATTTAATGCAAGTTATTTAAAAGAGTATGCCAACACAAAAACCTAAACATGAATATTTATAGCAGGTATATTTATAATCCCCTAAAATGTGAAACAACCAAAATGTTCCTCAATAGGCTATGGATAAAGAAATTGTGATTCATCCATCCAATGTAATACTATTCAGTGATTAAAAGAAATTTGATGCATCAAGCTACACACAAAAAAATGGATGGATGAATCTTAAATGCATATTGTTATATGAAATAAATAAGTCAGAAGAGATTACACACTGTATGATTCCAATTATATAACATTCTGGAAAAGGTAACAGTATAGAAATGATAAAAAGATCAGTGATTGCCATGGGTTTAGGGGGACGTGGGAAAGAGTTAAAAGGTGAAGCAGGAGACATTTTATTTGGCATTTCAACTATGGCATTATGTATGATACTGTATTGTTGGATACATGACACTATGCATTTTCTAAAACCCATAGTAATTTACAGTACAAAGAGTGAAACCTCATGTATGCAAATTTGAAATATTCAAGAGGTGAGGGAATCCCAGGATTTAATGCAGAGTGTGACAAAACAGTCTAGCTGTATTATAAATATATGAAATAGCCTTAGTGAAGGGGCAAAAAGCTTCTAACCTAAGAAACTTCAGAAATAAAGCAACTCTGTAAAAGTAAGATAAACTGTGCATAAGCACTGTATCCTAACAGATAAAGTTGTTTCCCATAGTATGGGTTAACAGTTCTGATACCACTATACATATGTATTGGAATTGAACAGTAAGAAAATAAATGTCAGATGCTTAAAATTAGTTTTCACGTTCTTGGTATTGGTAGGTTACAGACAAATAAGAGAAGAGTCTAGAATGATCCATGTGGTAATAGATTAGAGTTGGAGATATCAACATAAACTCATGCTTAACATAGTATAGGTACAGATGGTTACATGAAGAAATAATTGTTGAATGCCAGGGTTCTTTGATCTATCAGCTCAGAGGATCTAGAAAGAGCAAATCCCAATAATAATAAGCACATCTGGCACCATATCTTGGTTTCTAATACCATTCTGTAATAGTAATAATAATAATAATAGTCAGGGCTCCTTAAAATAATGGTTGATTCTAGGACAGGGACAGAAAATATACAAAATGAGCATAGAGCAGCTTATAGTCTCAGAGTGAGGAAGTCCTAAGAAAAATTAAAATAAAAACCCACAATGATGGAGGTAGGTCAAAGAGATAGAATTCAACTAAAAGAGCCACAGCTGGAACAATTTTTGCACAAAACATACAAATTTGTACTTGCAACTAAAATTATAAAATCAAAATTCTTATTTTGTAAGGATACTGAAATAATGATGAAAGAGAAAGAAAGAAAGAAAGAAAGAAAGAAAGAAAGAAAGAAAGAAAGAGACAAACCTCCCATGCAGAAGAATATCAAATAATTCAGGTATATACTCTGCCCTCAAGTAGGTGAAGCATTATCTCTGTAGCTCTTAAATGTAGATTGTATACAGTGTTTGTCTTCCAAAAAGTAAAGTATGAGAAAGAGAGTAAAGAGTAACACCAGAGTGGTGAAACCTGACAAACACTACCTTAGCCAGTGATCAAGGTCAACATTCACAGGAATAAATCATGCTGAAAGCATATATCCTTGATGTGATGGATTAAGAATGGTACTTTACATCTTAGTCCTCCTATCCTAAATATCTAGCTCTAGTGTAATCATTATAAAAACCCCCAACCAACAGCCATTGTAGGACATTTTATAAAATCCAGTCAACACTCCTCAAAGTTGTCAAGGTTATCAATAATAAAACATATCTGAAAAACTGCCACAGCCAAGAAGAGCCTAAGGAGCTAAGAAGAGCTAAGAACCTACATTTAGTTGGCCTAAGAGCCAACTAAATGTAATGTGGTATCCTGGATGGGCTCCTAGAACAACAAGAAGAAATAGACATTTAAATAAAGTATGGGCTTTAATGATAGTCAATTCAATCAATATTAGCCCATTGATGGTGACAAATACATTAATGTAAGATGAACGAGAACTTGAGTGTGGAGTATATGGGGACTTTCAGTACTATTTTCGCAATTTTCTGTAATTCCATAAAAACACTTCTAAAGTAGAAAGTTTATTTTAAAACAATAACAATTTTAGTCTTGTTTAGAAGTCCCATTTCCTGCACCAGGTGTGGAAGGTGCACCTCTCTATAAGAGAACAGAGTAAGGTTCCACCACTCTGAAGTAGCAAGCATACCCTGGACATTTTAGATTTGTCATTCATAGACCGATAGGCTGTAAAACAGCAACTATGTACTGGCTGGAGCTAGAGCAATTGCTACATGCTGTGGAATGAAGGAGTAGGCTTGTAATAGGGAGTTCAATGAGCCAAATTTAGGTTTACATATTACAATTTGTTTCTGAGGTGGCCCAAATCTTGTATTTGTCTTTTCCTCAATTCTTGACCCCTTTTTAAAGGATTAATCACATGTATTTGCTGCCATTTTATTTTCTTCTACGAACTTGTTGGAAGCACATTATTTTACTATTCTCTTACTGGTCACCTTACATGTTGCCATATTCACCTATGATTTGTTATAATATAGTATAAATATTTACTTTAACCTCTATTTCTATATTGCTAGGACCTTAGAACCTCTACTGAATTTATAGCCCTCTCTGGTTGTCACATAATTGTCGCACATATTTTCATGTATATTTTTAAGATGTTACTTATATTATTTTGCAAATGCAATATTGCTTTTGTTAATTCACATATTTATCCATTTTATACTCTTTATTCTTTTTTACAGTCTGTACTTTCATCTGGGATCATTTTCATTCAGTCTAAATAATTTCTTTAAATATTCTTACAATGCAGGTTTCCTGGTTTCTATTTCTCTCAGTTCTTGTTTATCGGACACGATTTTATTTCATCTATATTATGAAGATTATATTTTGCCGAGTATCAAATTCTAGGTTAGTAGTCCCGCATCCCCCAGTAAAAAAAAAAAAGATAAATTATTTCAGACTTTAATAATTTTTTTGAAAAGCCAGTTACCTAACTAATTATTTCTTCATGAAGATAACATAGCCTTTTAATCAGTCTACTTTTAATCTATTCAACATTTTGAATTGGATGTGCTAAATGTATGTGTTTTGTTATGTTAGTTTATCTCTTACTTGGTGTTTCTAGATGTAATGAATCTGTAGGCTAATACCTTTCATAATTTTTGTGAAATTCCCAGTTATTATCTTTTGAATAACGATTTTGCCCCCTTTTCTTTCTTCTCTCATTCTAAGAGTTCCACATATTTACTTGCTAGAAATTTGGAGTTTATTTCACATGGATTTAGGCTATATTATCTTTATTCTTCTGGTGTTATCTCTCTATTGTCCTCAATTTAGGTATTATTTGTAGTCCTATCATTTGATTCACTAATCCTACAGTTGATTATATCTAATGTGCTGTCAAATCTATGAATTTAATGTTTAATATTTGTTACTGCATCTTCAATTCTGGAATGTCCATTTGATTCTTCATGTATTCCAATATTTTGTAAAAATTCCTTCTCTTGTCATCCACTTTGCCCATATTTTCCTCCAATTTCTCTATCATAGCAATCATTGCAAGTCCATGCCTGTTACTTCAACATCTGGATTAACTATGGATTTGCCTTTATTGCCTTGTTTCTCTTTTTATTATTAGATATATTTTTGTACCTAAGGATGCAAAACTGTGGAAGATTTTATTCTGTTTTTTTAGAAGTGTATTAGTTTTCTAATGCTGCTGAACAAATTACTCAAAATTTAGCAGCTTAACACCACACAAACTTGCTATCATACAATTCTATAGGTCTAAAATCTGGCAGTGTGGCCTGTTTCTCTCCTCAAGACTTTATCATAACCAAGTCAAGATGTTGCCTGGCCTGAGGGTAATTCACTTTCAAGCTCATAGAAGTTATGAGCAGCCCTATGTGTTTGTGGACAAAGGTCTCCGTGCTCGCTGTTGACTGGGGTTGCTCTGAGCTCCCAGGCGACACCCATGTTCCCTGGCTGATGGTCCCCTTTCTCCATTCTCAAAGCCAGGAGCAATGGAATGAGTCCTTCTCACAACTCAAATCTCCAACTGACACTTCTGCCTCGTGGTCCTAATGCTTTTTCCACAGCATCCCTCTGAGCTTTTGATCTTTCTGTGCTTTCAAGAAAGGGTTATACAGTCACACCCCCAGCCTTTATTTTTTAAAGCACCCTTTCTAGGCTGAGTGTGGTGGCTCTCACACCCATAATTCCTGTCTCAGGAGGCCGAGACAGGAGGATCACTTGGGCCCAGGAATTTGAGACCAGCCTGGGCAACATAGCAAGTCCTCATCACTACAAAAACTTTTTAAAACTACTGAACCAGGCATGGCAGTGCATGCCTGTAACCCAAGATTCTTGGAAGGCTAAGGTGGGAGTAGGATCACTTCAGCCTGGAAGGTCGAGGCTGCAGTGAGCTGTGAAGGGGAGCCTCACTGGGAAGGTAGTGAGGGCCTGGGTAAACGAGCAAGGCACACAAAAGAGGACCCTATTTAGACAACAAATTTCTTAATTTTAGCATCTTTCGCTGTCCAGATAGGCTGATTTCTCAAGTTAAAAAGTACTAGCTCCACTTTCTTTAACAGTTCCCTTGGTTTCTCTCCCTTCTCTGGCATCTTGCCATAAGCAGCAAGAAGGCAACAGGCTGTCTCTACAGCACTATACTGGAAATCTCCTCAGCTGAAAATCCAAGTTCTGCTTCTTACACACCTATAAGACACTCCTCCTCTGAATTTCTACAGGTACATAACAAGGATCCCCCTTTCTCCTGCTTCTAATAACATATATTTCCTTTCCTTTTCAGCTCTCACCACAGCATTTTTGACATCTGTATTTTTTACTAATAGTCTATTCAAGGTGTTATAGGTCTTTTCTACAATGTTCCTGAAAATTCTTCCTCAATGTCTAATTCCAAAGCCACCTCCATATTTTTAGGTGTTTGTTACAGTGACATCCCACTCTTGGCATTAAAATATATATTAGTTTCTGATTGCTGTTAAACAAATGAGCATAATGTTAGTGGTTTAAAATGATATCCATTTATCATCTCAGAGTTGCCTCCGTCATACATCCAGGCTTACGGTGACTCAGCTGGTTCCCTCCTTTGGGTTTCACAAAGCCAAGATCAAGGTGTTTGTAGGACCTTGTTCCTTTCTGGAGCCTGAGAAAGTCTACTCCCAAACTCATCCAAGTTGGTGGCAGAGTTCAGCTTCTGGTTGTTGGAGGTCTGTGGTCCCCATTTTCTTTTCTTCTTTTTTTATTTGAGGTGGAGTCTCACTCTATCACCCAGGCAGTGTCTGGGTCTCGGCTCACCGCAATCTCTGCCTTCCAGGTTCAAGAGATTCTCCTGCCTCAGCTTCCCGAGTGGCCAGGATTACAGGCGTGCACCACCATGCGCAGTTAATTTTTATGTTTTTAGTAGAGATGGGTTTTCACCATGTGTCCCAGGTTAGTCTTACACTCTGACCTCAGGTGATCTGCCACCTTGGCCTTCCAAAGTGCTGGGATTACAGGTGTGAGCCACTGCACCCGACCCGTCCGCATTTTCTCACTGGCTGTCAGCTGGGGTTTGTTTTCAGCTTTGAGAGGCCACCTGCATTCCTTGATGTGTGTCCCTCTTCCTTTATCTTCAAAACCAACAGTAGGGGGTAGAGTGCTTCCATGTTTAGATCGAGTGATTTCATGTTTAGAAAATGACCTCTCCTTCTGCTTCATCTCCCCCTGCCTCATCTCCCCCTGCCTCATCTCATCTCCCCCTGCCTCATCTCATCTCCCCCTGCCTCATCTCCCCCTGCTTTCTTCTTCCACCACATTTCTCCCAAGTCTCCTCTGCCTTTTTCTTCTAGTTTCACAGAGTCATCTGGATAATCCAGGATAGTATGCTTAATTCCACTCATCCATCCCCTTCACTGCAGCAGCTAAATTAGTGTTTGATTGAATAACCAGGGGATGAGAATTCATGCCGAGGGGATCTTTGGAATCTCCCTGCTGTGAGAAGTCCTTACCTTATCTCTCTAGCTTCCATGGCAGCCACAGAATTCACCAAATGCCTTGTGAATAAAACAGAACAAATATTTGAGGTTGATCACATTCCCTCCCCCACTTTTTTCAGTCCATTTGACTGTTAATTTTTTGTGTGTTTTTCTTTCCCCCACCCTGGCGTTTTTCAGGGTCATGCCCAATTTACAGCTTATGCATATGATTGGCGAATGTCCCTGGATAGGCAAACAGCTAGCAACAGTTCACTCGCAGCTCACCTAGGAAGCGTTCTCTTCTCTCTGAACTGTAGTTTTGGCAGGCTTATTGATTTCATTTATTCTGTAACTATCTGATGCTTTTAAAATTATATTAGTTCTGTAAGTTATCTGGCTTTTTCCTAAAGTTCGCAAGAAAGCAGTGTTGTCCTACACAGAAATGCAATCCCTTTACTTCTATTTAAGCTAACTAGAGCAGGTCTCTGAGCATTGACTAGTAAAATAAATTTAGGGGCACTATTAACCTAGTTCCAAAAGTTTTCCTTGCTATATAACTTTTTCTTAGGTATTAAGGACACCTATTAATAATCTTGTTTTATTAATACAACTATAATTAGTTTTAGTCTCATAGATTCTTCTTTTTTATCTCTTACTTTTTACTGTTTCTATGCTAGCTTAGGCTTTTCATTATTGAAAAGAATTATGAAATCACCTTCTAACAATTTCCCCTGGCAGTTAATTTATGTCCTTCATTCTTTCACATTTTCAAATGCAACTGTATTTTTTAGTTCAACTAGAGAAACAAAGGTTTATTAGGAAATGTCAATGGAAAGAAGGGTTTTGGATGAAAGAAAAGATGTTTCAATGTTATATATTTTCCAACACTTCAAGAAGAGTTGGTAGAAGCTGCTGTACTTCTGAGTGGGAAATTTAGGGGTGAATTTCAGCTAATGGTGAAAACTAAAATTTCTGATAAATAATAAAAATAACAAAAAGAAACTTCCCGATGAAGTTTTGTAGTCTCTGCTACTGGAATTGTTCACTGAATGTCAAACTGCCCATACCACATGTTTGGCACTGACTAGAGAGCCACACTAATTAATCTCTAGAAATCTTTCCATCTAATATTTTATGACTTAATTAGTCAAAAAGTTGTATAGACAAAACACAGAGAGTTGGATCAATTGTGATAGGGGAAAGAAGGAAGCAAGGAGAAATCAAAGGCTCTTCAAAATGTAGAGATTTATTAATATATACATATATTTATATTTATAATAGATATTGAACAGATGCATATGTATATGAATATATATGTGTGCATATATGCACACATATATACACATGTACATATATATCTTTGATTTTAAATTTACATGTAAAAATCAAATTTTCATATTATTATGTAACCTTTTACCACTCAACACTTAGTGTTCCCACATCATTACATACTTTTTCCCAGCCTGATTCTAATGGCTATGAAATACTCTTTAAATTGAATTTGCCATAATTTATTAAATGAACTTACTGTTATTGGACATTTAGTATATGTGTAATTTTTACTTTTATAAGGAAATGTAAAAATTGAGTATATAGTTATTCATCTACTCAGCAAGTTTGATATTAGTTTATAGAATTATTTTCATACTGCATTGCCCAAGTGTATCATAATGGGGTATTTTTCACATCTCATTAGTGATTCTTTTAAACAGATTGTTTGAAAAATGAATAATGTTTTTGAATAATGTGTAAATGGCAGGCCTTGTGAGATCTGGTTCCCTGAGACACAACAGATTGGACACACAGTTGACAGATGAAGGCACAACAGCAGAGCACACTACATACAAGGCAAGAGCCTTTGTGTTCCCTTGGGAGTGACAGATAGCCACAAATGAAAATGAAAAGTTAATTGCAGGTATTTTAGCATCTTATTGACTTAACACTTACAAAAACATTTGCCCTAAAAAAGAATTTTTTTTTTAATAAAGTGAAAGCAAGTTTATTAGGAAAGTAAAGGAATAAAAGAATGGCTATTCTGTAGGCAGAGCAGCTTTGAGGGCTGCTGGTTGCCAATTTATGCGATTATTTCTTGATTTTATGCTAAACAAGGGGTGGATTATTCATGAGTTTTTCAGGAAAGGGGTGGCAGTTCCCAGAACTGAGAGTTTCTCCCCATTATAGACCATATGGAGTAACTTCCTGGCATTGCCGTGGCATTTGTAAACTGTAATGACACTGGTGGGAGTGTCTTTTAGCATGCTAATACATTATAACTAGCTTGTAAGGAGCAGTGAGGGTGAACAGAGGTAACTTTTGTGGCCATCTTGGTTTTGGCTGGTTTCTTTACCTCATGCTGTTTTATCAGCAAGGTTTTCTCCTCTTGAGGTCCCACGATAACCTGGGGCTCCTGGGCCTATCAGAAACTGACATTCTTTACTCACCACAGGTCAGGAATCTTGTACAGGGACTGTGTAGACAAGTTACGAGGTCAATTTTCCCAAGGGACTTTTATTGGCTCTATAAGCCAAGTTTGATTCCTTAAAGGAAAGCACACCATTCCAGTCAAAGCCATGGTAAAATGACCAGTTGCTCCAATTGTGTCCTGTTAATATAAAAACAGATTCTTATTACACTCAAGCAAATAACTATATTGCCATAAGTTAAAAATACTCACAACTAGTTTCCAAATTCTGGAAAAATCAGGTAGTAAGAGACAAGTATGCTCCAAATTTTATTCACAGGATTATAGTTTACTCAATTGCTACAAGTTGTAAATAGCTTAAAATAAACGTTTTCTTGGCTCTGAAAAACATAACAAGGGATCAGCAACGTTTTAAGCAAAAAGTTAAAAAAAATTACTTCAGTCTTCCACCAGTTCAGTCCATGAGGTTAACTCCTGTTCTGCTTAATATTCATGAACATTCCAGATCTCCATGAGAGTTCCAGAAGTTTTTTCCTCTGTTTTAAAGTTTTGATCTCCAAAATTGTCAGAAACCTGTATTCAAGAGTACCTGTTAGTCCTATCGCTAATTATAAACTACCTTTTGAAGAGGATCAAAATGAGACAACAATTGTCTGTAGATGACAAAAGGCCACTATTAGAGACACAACTGACAAGGAATTTTGGTTACTTCTGTGGCATACAAAAATTTTACATAACAACTATAATTATTACTGATAATGCACACTAAATCATATCAGAATTATAGCAGTTTCCCATAATTTTGGAACATATACAAATAACACAC
Organism: Papio anubis; assembly: GCF_008728515.1. NCBI lineage: Eukaryota > Metazoa > Chordata > Mammalia > Primates > Cercopithecidae > Papio > Papio anubis. Next base: position 95,366,007 of record NC_044989.1, read on the forward strand.
TTACACAAATACAGCCCAAAGAAAGTCTAACACCATTTCAAATGTGATGATGTTTCCTGTATGATTTTTATACCAAATAAGTCAAATTTTATCTTTACATTAGTGTACTATTAATGTTAAAGCCGGTTCTCTAAAACCTTATAGACAAATCTATCCAATTTTAATCAACTTGACCATAAGTTAAGATTTTGATAAACTTTCTATAACCCTTTACAATTTTGGTTAAAGAATAGGTCAGTGCTCCAAGAAAATCCTGTTGTGCTTTTATTCAAATGTTCAATTGATGGAAAAACTTGAAATTTAGCCAATGTTTACACAAAAAAATTTTTTTACAAAGTCGATTTTTTACAAAGCTTGCACAACTTGTTCAAACCTTCAGCTTTATCTTATCTAACTTAAAACAGTTCTCTAAGTGTTTAAACCAGGCAAAAACAAACAAACAAAAAAAACAAATCCACCTCCCATGACTTATAATCTTTTTCCCAAAACACACCTGACTTTCCTAAAATACCTTGCATGTAAAACTGTTTTTATTTCCCAAAGATTACTTAAGTCAGGTGAACTGAAAGGCATTGCATTTTTTACTTTTCTGATAAAATATTTGATTTAAGCACTTATTATTTTTAAGGCAATTAATCAAAGCTGTTTTATATCACCCACACAACACATATAAACACACAGATAGATGAAGATCCAATAGTTGTATGATTTTTTTATTTGCCAGTTTCTTATTTGGATTACTGGCTTCAGGGTGGAGCCCTTAGAGGAACAGGGCTAGATAAGCATGCAGTTTCTATGGCCTAATAAGCAGGCACAGCTGGAAGGCAAAACAGATCCCTACAATTAAGGATTCCACTTTTATATCAGATCCTGGATCTGAAAAAGAGAGAATCAGCCCATCACCCAAAGAACTCTTCTCTCTCAGTTTTGTGGGGGGAAGGGGATGGGGACATTTCCATACTTTCTAGGTGGCCAAGAGCATGCTTTTTTATCCAAATGTGCAAATAGCCAAGTATCCCTTGATAAATGCCATTAGCCTTCGCTAAAAGTGTATTTCCTACTTTCCTACTTAGTTTACACACCAAAGCTCTCTCATTAATGCAAAGTATTTTCTGATTACTCTCAAAAGCAAAAAAATGTCAGATAATGCAATGCAAAAAAGAACAAAGCCATAGATTCTTAGAGGGATCAATCCATTTCCAATTCCTGGGGAATGAGGAAAATAGTTTTTTTTTCCCAATACAAGGTCTGTGGCACCTCCTCTGTTTTCCCTAAGGAGTCCAGGCTGTTAGAGCTTGAATATCCACTTTCAATTAAGCTGACTTTTAACCATACCACTCTTTAAAAAAATACTTTTAAATTTCTTATTTACCTGACTTTAGCCACACCAAACCTCCAATATTTGTGGCTTTACTTTTACCAAAAGGGACCTCACAGGTGAAACCAATGAGCCTTAGCTACTAAGCTACAGTTTCCATTGCTCTTCCTAGAAGGAGCCTAGAGCAGACAATTTTGAACTTGCAAAGACTTTTAACTGCTCAAGATAATTGTTAGGGCTACCTATGACATGAACCCCCTAATTCCTGTTCCCTGGAAGGTGGTACCAAGAGAAAGTACCAACATGTGGTTATAAGGTCAAGCTCCCAAAGACATTTTTCAACATGTGGTCTCTGGGCAAGATGAAAGAGGAGACAGTTGCACTGAGTAACAAAAAGACAGAAAAGAGAAAGGAAGAAAAGCATTGCCTGTAGCAGGGTGGGAAATGTGAGGAGCTCAGGAAGGCCAGAGAAAGACCCACCCATTTCATGACACTGAAAAGTTCAAGTGGCCTCTTATCAGTTATGAAATTATATTTTCCAGCAGTTCCAACAGCTCTTAAGTTTCCGCTTTTGGGGAGGAAAAAGCTCCCCATGTCCCATGGTCCTGTATGTGCCTAATTCCATAGCCCTCAGCAAAGAGTGCAAGGCAGATTAATCCAAAGAGAGTAGCAGTTAACATTCCATAGTGCCAAACCTGTTCTTAGATGAAAGAGACTTCACTGAGTGGAGCTTCTAACTCCCTAAATCTTAGGAAGAAATCTAATCTTCCTAAGTTGGACCTTGAACCCAAGCTGGGTCAACTGTCTTTGACTTTTTTAAAGAGGAACCTTTAACCCTTTCTGTCTTAGGAGAGACTCAAACTCCCCAAATTGGGCTTCTAACCCAATCCCATCCTCTACCTGGGTACCCTTACCACTTACCCCAAGTTGGCCAATCAGTGCTGCAGTCTATTTTCTTTTGGTTGGGGGTCTCCTCAGTATCATCCCTTCAGTGCTCACCAGGAAGATGTTACTAGAAAGAGGTCCTGATCTAGACCCCAAGAGAGAGTTCTTCAATCTTGCACAAGAACAAATTAAGGCAAATCCATAGCGTAAAATGAAAACAAGTTCATGAGGAAGATAAAGGAATAAAAGAATGGTTACTTCATAGGCAGAGTGGCTAGATTATTTAAAGACTAATGACTTTTTCCCTCATTTTCATAAATGGATATTATCACCAGTGAAAACATTTCTTACCAAATGATTGTTCTCTGGATTTAACATGACATGCAAGTTTTGATGACTGAAATGTGAAAACTGTTATTTTTTTGGTTCCCAGAAGTATTTTCTTGTACATTTTTAATCTCCCCTACTACCGCTCTCCCAGTCCTCAGGCCATCAGTCATCTGATTTCTGTGATTATAGCCCCTATGTTTTAAAGTGTTACACGAGTAGAATCATACTTGTATACTCTTTTTCTGTCTGGCTTCTTTCACGCAGCATAATTAGTTCAGGAATTATCCATGTTGTTGCATGCATCAACAATGTATTTAGTTTTACTTTTGAGTAGTAAATATTCCATTGTGTGTATATACCACAATTCGTTTTCATGCCTACACAGAGAATTGATTGCATTTGTCCTCAAAATCAATACTTTGTGCATTTAATAGGTATTATTATTTATAGGCAATTTCAGTAAGTATTACAAACAGATGAAATTTACAAAATAATTTTTTCTTCTATGAAAACAAATTATAACACCTTAGAAAGAATAGATAAACCTAAGTTGCTTTCTAATATTACTTCTAAATTAGTAATGAGCAGAGGCAAAGTTAGCAGGAAGGGAACAAGACTTAAGTTTTAGGGTCTCTCATAGCACAGTTTCCTTTCAAGGCCTGGGGGAGACCCTAGCAATGTGTTTTTGTACAATTTGTAAAAGTAAGATATGTTAACTACCATCAATTAAGCCCTCTGGATGTTCTACTGCAATTTGCCTTGTACTATGCTTCACCCCCAAATATGTGCTCTTGGAAGGGGGCAGCTGTTGAGTTATAACTAAGGGGCTCAGTTGGGGTACAGTAGTCCAGGTTTCATGCAATGTATTTTTGTTGCTTGCAATTACATTTTGCTTGCCCATATGTGAAATTATTATTAACTATCCTGCTGTAAGAAAGGCTTCCAAGAAGAGTACTAAAGTTCATTGTGACAACTCAAGGCACGGTAAAGGGAAGATTGCATATTGGGACTGCAGTGCATACTGTGGTGCGTGGCACAAGAAATATGTAAGTAAATTTGAAATGCACAAAGCGGAAAGCTAGTCTGTGGAATGTTTCAAATCCTCAGACCTGTCAAACTCATATAATTTCACAATATAAAGGACATACTTAAAACCTGCTTAATATGTGTTGTCAATTCAAAAAGTACTTAAAATTAACGAGTATTTCATAAAACTTAAAATGTTCTATATGAATTTCATAATAATACTGAATATGTTTTCCATTACTAATAATGAAAAAGGCTGAAAACTCATTAATAAAAATAAAATTTTAATCAACCATTTTAGAGGAATGTTTAGTGATTTACTCTCTATGTAATCAGTGATATTACAAAAGTATTGTCCTACGAAGAGGTAATCAAAATTATGTAGCCAAAGAGGCAATCAAAATTATGTAGAAAAAAAGTATTATAGAGTATGTCAAACAGTTGATTATTGAAAATACTATATTTGGACACTTGGTGATTTTGTGGTATTTGTCAGCTGTTTGAAATGTTCTAATTTTGTGATTGCTTTTCTCTTTATGAATACTCATTTTCTTGCCTAACTTTGTATTCATAAATTTGTATCATTTAAAAAAAAGAACACAAAATTAGATGAGTGCCAAGTCCCATAACCTGTGTGTCGTCACTCTGTGAGCAAGATGACTGCGAATGTATGGAGAGAAAAATTATAACATTTTGGTGGCATCTATATTCAGTATAGTACTTTACATGTCATTATTAAATCTCATTTTACTCTAGGTCAATAAAATTTTCATCAGCAACAACAGTTAGAGAACAAACCTTGGCCCTACAAAATGATTGCTAAATGCTTGTACTGTCTTGTCATGAAACAAAAATATTTAAATTTAGGTATGCATAATTTTTAAAGATTACCTGCTTCTATTAATCTTGATGTACTGATCTCATGATCATCACCACTTTAGAAAAGAGTACATCTGCTACAATTGATGGATGGAATTGTCACTATATGATAGAAACTTCTTGGCCTTTTGACATGCATTCTTATTTCATAGAAAATCCACGAATGGCTGGGAGCCCACTGTCTCTCCAATTTTGATTCATCCCAAGAAACTCCCTAAACATATGCATGCATTTGCATGCATGCACTCGCGCACGCACACAAACACACACACACAGCTTCACATGAAGTTGTGAAGCATGTTGTTTTTCTTAAACTCTTGCTATATAGAAATGTGGGAACTTCCATTGATTTTATTCCATTTTATACAATCCAGCGTTGTACATGGAAAAAGGAACTGAAGCGTTAGAGATACAAAATAACATGCCCACATTGACAACACTCACAGTAGGTAGAGAGTAGATGAGCTGGAATTTGATACCAAGTCCATCTGATCCCTGAAGGGTGGCAGAATATGCCACCACAAAATAAGCGTCGTGTCAAAATAAACCACTTTGGCGTAAGGCCTACTTTGAGCTGAAGGCAATAGAGAAGATGCAGATACAAGAGGGAAAGCTCTCTGTCCATCCCCCCACCATTTGACTAGAGCAGGGAATAAATTTATGAAGCTGTCCTTCCTCCCCTCTCTACTGGAAAGACAGAGGTTGATCACTGGAGACAATATTAGGCCCCTATCAGCCTGGAGACTGCACCTGAGGAAGCTACATAACACACTTTCCTAAATATCCTATGTCTACTGTTAATTTCTCATAGATTTGCCTTCCCATAATTTGCTCCCTCTAGGACTCAAGATTCTTTTCCTTTGTCTTGCAACTTCTTTAAAGATTTCCTGTTCTTTGTAGAAGCTGGTGTATCAGGGGCAATGCTAAACCATCTCTCTGAGAGACACTTTTTACCTGCATTTTTTCACATATGTATATGAAATTTACAGGTTGATAAACTTCTGCTTGTTTTTCTCTGTTGATCCATATTTTGTTACAGGGGCTCCCAACCCAGAATTTAGAATGGTAGAGGAAACATATATATTTTTTCTCTATACTCTGAACACCACTTTCCAAATCCTAAGGATTTCTCCCCATAATTTAACCTCATAATTGCCTCTTTTACCTCAACAACATTTCAGAACTGGATGTAACATTTTATCAGCTTTCCCATTATTAAGCAAAATCTTTAATATGTGTTTGTTTTATGTGAGAGCCATGACTTCTTTTTTGAAATTATCCTTTAACAAAATATAATGTAACCTCTGTCTTTTAAAAAGACATTTTATAAAGTCTTCTGTCCGTTTTCTGATTTCTCCTCTTGTTCCCTTTCACCACTCTGTAATTTCTGTTTCACAATACAGCCTATTTGCTGTCAGTTCTGACTGTTGGGTCTCTATCTCTCCCTCATATTAAACTTCCTGGATTTTGTGACAGTTGTCCTTTTTATTTGGAGGAAAGAATTTTTCAAACTTACTTTGACATAAAGAGTTGGACTTGTCAAAGAAAAAAATTCAACACATTGAGTTTCAAAGACTTTGATGAAAGAAAAACTTCAGCCACATTAAATTTAAAGTTTTGTTGAGCATTGAGCAATGGATGATCTGTGAATCGGGCGGTCCCCAGAATCATAGCAGATTCACAGAGACTCAAATGCAGCCATGTGGTAGAAGATTTATAGACAAAAAAAAAAAAAAAAAAGGGAAATGATGCACAGAAATTGGAAGTAAGGTACAGAATGGCTGGATTGATTACAGCTTGGCGTTTGTCTTATTTGAACACTCAGCAGTGTATGAATGATTGATGTATGACCACTGGGATTGGTCAAGACGTAGCTATTGTTACACTTAGGCTTTCAGTCTTATTTGACTATTAAGCTAGGTTATGGTTCATCCCGAAGGACTCAAATATAGAAGTACAGAGTCCATCTCAGGCCATATTTAGTTTGCTTTAACAATGTGATTCGCTTTTATTAGTAATTCATGAACCAGGCAGCATCCAGTCTATGAAACAGAAAAGAGGTCTGACTAGCTAAAGAGTGGATGCATTTTATACGTTAAAAAAAAAGGAGGGGAAAGCAGAAACAAGGAACAAATATCAAATTGGTCACTTCACTTCAAGGTTACTTTTGTTATAGGGATGTAAGCAACATCTTCTTGGCTTGATGGGGTTTGATTTTTACCTCTCTCCTGGTTTCTCAGAGGGTCAGATCTTACAAGTACACTAGTTAGATTTTGGTTTGATGACACAGAACTTTAAGCATGAGTGACTCCATTTTGGGTTTACTGGTCTTTTCTTTAAAAGACTTTGTTATGTGCTATTTATTTATACTTAAGTAAATTTAATTACCCATGTTTTGAATATTCATAATTTCATACTTTTCCTTGAGATAAGAGCCACACTAGGTGTTAAAAACCTTGGAAAGCTGTGTTAAATCCAGAAATATAATAAGTGTGACTTGAGCGACAGTTTGCTGCATGGCACACAGGAGTTGAATTACAAGGCAGATTATTGATAGAAAATAGTGAGAAGAGGGGCAAAATTAAGAGTCCGACTTAAACATCTGACCGTTTGTCTTTGTTAATAATCTGGTAATTACTTGAACTGATTTCCGTCAAAGTATAGCTAAACAAATGAATTAGACCTGCACAGTCTTTTTTTTTTTTTTTTTTTTTTTTTTCCACAAAAGGGAAGGAGGTTGATGAAAAAAAAAAAAAAAAAAAGAATTTCTATCCTCCCCGAATACCACCTTTATATTCATTAACTGCCAGAAAGGAACCTTATGAGTATTAGCTAGAACTACTATCTTTTTGTGGTCAACCCCTGTTTCATACAAGCGGATACAAATGTTTTTCTTTCTGGTCTTCCCAAATTGTGCAACAGAATTGTCTAAGCTTTCTTTAGCTCCTGATCCTCACCCTGTCACTACTTGAACAGAAAAGATTATACCAGGTTTTTAAAAAACATCATGTTGTAGAACAGTTTCTTAATGAAGCAGGCCCTCTTACAAAAATAGTCTCTAATACCTTGAGGCTTTGAGACAAGAAGAAACGGTGAGATGTATTTTAATGGCTTACTGGTTTTATTTTATTTTTTAGTCAGGTATGCAATAGAAAATTGAAAGTGTTCCTATTGCTGTAAAAGCCTAGAGCATAAGAAGCAATCCTTACCTTTTATGCAAGCTATTTCTTTTTCTGAGAAGTCCATAAAATCAGGCTAATTCACTAAATTTTCTGTTTAAATTGAAATATTGCTGCTTCGAAGTATGCAGTTGTCTGAATACTTTCTTCTATTCCTGAGTTAAATGACAATCCTTTTTTATTTATTTTGTTTTTAAACAATTCTAAAGTTAATGTCTAAAACATCCTACCCTATCTGTGACTTCAGCTTCTTATGGTGGTAAGAAATGGTTCATTGACTGAGATAGCACATGAGAAAATAACAATTAATAGAGAAGAAGGGAACTGACTGGACCCAGCGAAACTGAAGAGGGAGAGAGAAGTGAGGTTAATGCAGTGAGAGAAAAGATGCTTACTGTGAATAAGCACACCTGTATATTACCACCAGTATAAATACACTCTGAAGTCAATCTTTATTGTCCTATTCTGAAAAGCACTGAAGGTGACATTTTTCCATTTCTGTGTGATCAAAAGCATCAAAATATTTGATTTTTTTAAAGGAAAGCTAATATAAAGTACTTAAAGTCTATGACCATATTTCTTGAGTATTGCTTAGTATGTTCTGTTTTGAAAATCTGTAATATATTAACCAATTTTTTTAAATGAAAAAGAAATCACCTCCATGTTTAGAACAGGCTACTTAATAGAACAAATTATTTATTTCACTACTGACCACAATCTCCCTGGCCAAAAAGAGATCATATCAATATGAAGAAGTTCTCCTTTGGAATAATGACATGTTAAATAGATATAGAAAAACTTTTTGAAGCAAAATGTGACAGTAAATTAGGAAATGGTGTTTTTAACTCCTCAATCCCCCAAAACACCCTGCAGGAAATGTTAATAATGGCCCTAATAGTTGGTATTATTCTTTTTGCATCTGAACACAAGGAAATTCTTGGATTTGTGTATATTTTCAACTCTATTTTGATCAGGAGCAAATGCCTTTCACTGTGTTTAATCTGATTCCCTCTGTTTGCAACATGATATGTCTAAAACTTTTGCCTCTATTTCATCCCTGAGCTTACCCCTTGAAAGAAGGATTATTTTTTTCCTTTATCGTTAATTACTGTAAACTAAGTTAGCCATTTACTTTAGACAATGGGAAATAAGACAAGAGCTAAAATATGAGAATTTTCTCCTACTCACCCACAGAGTCCTCAGGTCAGAAATAAAGCTATACCCTCATGGGCTTCTGGAGTTGGCTCCTTATTGCAATTTCTTGTGTGTTTCACAGGTCTGTGTTCAAGCTAGTAGCTTGAAATTGATGATAGTGGGAGTATTTACATTACAGAAGTTGGCAAATGCTACCAAATCAGAAATGCTCTCCTTTCCAGTGATTTATAGGCACACAATTGGTTGTACTGTTACCAGTGGAGGTTGTCCAGGTTGTTGGCATCTTGAATAAGAATTGGACAAAAGGCACAAACACAACAAGGAAAGATGAAGCAACAAAAGCAGAGATTTATTGTAAATGAAAGTACACTCCACAGGGTGGGAGCAGGCCTTAGCAAGGGGCTCAAGAGTCCAGACAGAGAATTTTCTGGGGTTTAAACACCCTTTAGAGGTTTCCACTGATTGATGGGTATATGCCTTTTGTAAATAAAGAGGCTAAAGTGAAGCTACAATGTTATTTATATGGTGTACACCTTATAAGAGGATGAAATGAAGTTACGAAGTCATTTACTCTATGTATGCCCTATGTAAATAAAGAGGATATTTCCTGTCATAGCTGAACTGTTTCCATTTGATATAGTTCTGGGAAGTCCTTAGGTTCCCTGTATCCAGGCCCTATTCTCCTGCCTCAGTACCTAGCTTTCTCTTTTAACTCAAGAACTAGCTCAAGTAGAGATAGTCTACTTTATACACACAGATTTCTGTAAACCACTATAAGTTCTTTTGTAAAATTTCTCACTTCCTTTACCAGAGACCTTACTTATTGATATCTCTTTTGCTCTTAATTTTAGCCAGTTGTCTATTTTATTTTTTGGTTTTCTTTAATCTCCAATAATAAATATTTTTTCATACTTTCATCATTTCTTTTCATAAGATAGCTAAAAACAAATTTTCGCACAGGTGAGAAAACAGGATGTCATCTCAGAAGCTGGGATAGCAGTTGTCTTCCCACATCTGAAACATGCCTCCAACATTTTTAGCTACTTCTATTCTAATTCAGGGAGTGGTGGTTGCATGAGTCAGGGTTATCCAGAGAAATAGAACTAACAGGCTGTGTTTCTATGGAAAGGGAGAGAAAAAAAAAATCTAAAAATGAAAAAAACAAACAAAAAAAAAGCAAATAAACATTCACAGAGACATTTGGGCTTGTGTTTGACCAAATATCTGAATGCCATAGCCATGTTAATACATATACAGTGGTTTCTATTAGGCATTAAAAAATATGCTTAGCATTTTAGAATAAGTTAATTCCTTTGCTAAAAACATGCAAACTAATCTTACTTTAATTGCTTGTGGGAAAGAAATTATAAACTATCTTTAACCAAAGTTAAATGTCTTGCAGTTCAGGTCTTTCCTCTGACCAACTGTGGACTTCACCTGAGTCATTTGACTTTGTGACTGAACTTGCTGACCACTGGAGCAGGTCTTGTTAAATGCAGCATTAACAAAAATTGCTACCCCAGGTTAATGGAGTTAATTTACGTCTCTTTACACTCCTTTGAAGAAATGGGCTATGAGCATATAAATGTGATTATTAGAAGAGATTTAATACTTCCATTAAAACAGAAACAGATATTTCTGAATTTCTTCTTTGGACATTCAAATTAAAAGCATTTCTGAGCTACCTGAAATGTTGTATTGGGAACAATTATTAAAGTTTTCTGCAGCCAGGCACTCATACACTCTCATAATTACTGCCATTTTCCTTGCAAACATTCCTATCAGAAATTGAATAAAACTTTTTAGGACAAGATTTTTTATTAATAAGGTTTTTATTAATAAGTGGTAAGCTTCGGAAATGTTATATCTAAATATCTCTTTTTGTTTCTGATTCAAAATAAAATGTGCCCCCTTTTCAGACTTAGAGAATAATTAGCGTAAAACATGTTAAATCTTCAAAGTCCAAACTTTCGTGTCATTGATTGTAAAAATGTAGTACTTAAGGCTAGTTGTCATAGTCTATCTAGTGACATTATTCATTTTAGTATATATACAACCCTACATTTCTGCATATTACAAAAGTGGCTAGAATAATTTTCTGAATAATTCTAATTAAACATATACCTTTTTTTTTTTTTTTTTTTTTTGCAAATTTCTCCAAGTACCTAGAAAGGTGCAGGAAGACAAATACAGAATCCAAATTTTCTATGTGATTACTCTAATTCTTTTTGTAAATAAAACCCAGTTTTCTTTCACAGCTAATAAATGTAGATATAAACTTTTATTTCCCTATGGTGAGGATTTTATACCTAATTCTTAAACATTTATAAGGATCTTATATTTATTTGAAAGCCACTACAATTTGGTTCTATGGAGAAGACAGTGAAAAATTAATTACTTACTCTTATACTTTACTTTGTATGGATCTTGAGCAATTTAATTATCCGTTGATAAATTAGCTTTTCTACATCCAATGTTCCCATGAGATTTAGAGAAACATCCGTTCTTACAAACACAAATAAATATATAAAATCTCCAAACTAATAAAATGCCAATTACTTTTGATAATTTCTTTTTTCTTTTTTTTTTTACTCCAGGCTCACAGAACTGATGACAAGATGATTGTTTTCAGTCTTGGCAAACTAGTTCTCCATAAAATATGTTACAGATTCCAAGACTTATACACCTTGCTCTGTGGGCTTTGTTATAACTTATCCTCTTAAACAGCATCATTGTTTTCTAACTTCTCAAGGTAATATTGTATATAAACCCACTCTGCAGATTTTTTCCATGGGCTTTCCTTTGACCATTTAATATTTCTTTCAGAATTTAGAAAGAATTTTTATTGGAAATGGGAATTACAATAAAACTTGGTGGAATATGTAAATTAAAGCTATGGAAAGAATGACAGATTTTAAACTTCATTATTTTAGAGTTAGAGAGACTGAGGCTAAGAAGATATTTTGAAGTTTTCCATAAAGACACATATTTAGAAAATGTTCCAATTTTTTGGACGCATGTTCCAGTTTTCTTTCTACAATTCTGCCAGGAATTAAGTAGATAGCTATTTATCAGTTACTAATCAATAATAGCTTGTCATATTAAAGTCTATTTGCTCTGTTCAACCATCTGCTCTTAAAATAATTTGGAAAGAGAATGTTGTATGGGGAAGGATGTTAACAAAATGAGATATTTAGTGTATAAATGTGGATCCTGTGTTTGAATAAGTAATTATCTATTAAAAGAGATCAGATCAGGGATCAAATTCTGGCGTGACAGTGTGAGGTGTTAGGCTGAACCACACTACAGTAAAGTTGGTGAAAATTACTTTTAAAATAACAACACACATTTAATGCCTCTAGAAGTGGGTCTAAAGGCAGGCAGAACATGAAGAAACATTTATTCAAAAAAATCTATGAAAATTCGTTAAGAAAGGTAAGCGTCTGTGGCAGTTGAAGCAACACCGATCCCTTTTACTCCCTTCTCAACTCAATCAGGCAGACTCCACTCCAAACTTCTGTAGCCAAGAACACAGGCTTCTCTCTTTCTCTAGATGCCAACAAGGGGGGTTTCTTTTTTTTTTTCTTTTGGATCAACTCTTTTTTCTTTTCATTTCAATTCTGAGGTACATGTACAGAACGTGCAGGTTTGTTATATAGGTATCCATGTGCCATGGTGGTTTGCTGCACCCATCAACCCATCATCTAGGTTTTAAGCCCCACATGCATTAGGTATTTGTCCTAATGCTCTCCCTTCCCTAGCCCCTCACCTCCCTACAGGCCCCCGTGTGTGATGTTCCCCTCCCTGTGTCGATGTGTTCTCATCGTTCAACTCCCACTTATAAGTGAGAACATGCGATGTTTGGTTGTCTGTTCCTGTGTTAGTTTGCTGAGAATAATGGCTTCCAGCTTCATCCATGTCCCTGCAAAGGACATGAACTCATTCTTTTTTATGGCTGCATAGTATTCCATGGTATATATGTGCCACATTTTCTTTATCCACTCTATCATTTGTGGGCATTTGGGTTGGTTACAAGTCTTTGCTATTGTAAGTAGTGCTGCAATAGTAATAGTATTACTATTACTCATAATAGTAATAATACTACTAGTGCTGTAATAGTACTATAAAAACACATGCAATACGTGTGCATGTGTCTTTAGAATAAAATTATTTATCATCCTTTGGGTATATACCCAGTAACGGGATGCTGGGTCAAATGGTATTTCTGGTTCTAGATATCTGAGGAATCGCCACACTGTCTTCTACAATGGATGAACTAATTAACACTCCCGCTAGCAGTACAAAAATGTTCCTATTTCGCCACAGTCTCATCAGTACCTATTGTTTCCTGACTTTTTAATGATTGCCATTCTAACTGGGGTGAGATGGTATCTCATTGTGGTTTTGATTTGCATTTCTCTAATGACCACCGATGACAGGAAGAACAGAATTGTTTTCTCATCCTGTCCTAGCTGTCACTAAGACTAGGGAAAATGCAGTTGGAGGTGAGACTCCTTTCTTCTGCCTAGCTCACATTCACTGAACAGAGGCTCTTCTTTAGGTAAAACACCCTGAGGATATGGGGTCCCCATTGTACTTACCCTGCTGGTGAGGCATTAGTTCCATGTCAGGAAAGGGAAGTTGACCTCATAGGCTACCATCCCCTTCTCTCCAGGGACTGCACAACCCCTAGAGCAGGAATGTCACTCAGAGAAGATTGACATTGTCTCCACCTCAACTCCGGGACTGGCTCAGAATTTTTGCATTAGGCCAAGTAAAGGAAAGGGGTGAATTAGGTCCTAAAACTGTCTGATCTTTTCCAGAGGTAATTGACTTTGTTTGTAGCAGAGCATGGAGAAATTCAAACCTAAGGATACTCTCAGGAATAGTGTGGTTTGTGGCGAAAGGCAATTAGGAGACTACTGTTAGACCTAATAAAGATTTACTCTAGACTAAAGATCCCCAACAGTTTTGGCACCAGGGCCTGGTTTCATGGAAGACAGTTGTTCCACAGAATGCAGAGGGGATGGTTTTGGGGTGTTTCAGGTGCATTACATTCATTGTGCACTTTAGTTCTGTTATTATTACATACTCCCAATAACCCAGAATCAGTGGGAGGCCTGAGCTTGTTTCCCTGCAACTAGATGATCCCATCTAGGGGGAATGGGAGACAGTGACAGATCATTAGGCATTAGATTCTCATAAGGAGCAGTGTGCAACATAGATCCTTCATATGTGCAGTTCACATGAGATTCTCCTATGGGAATCTAATGCCACAGCTGCTCTGACAAAAGGCAGAGCTCAGCTTTACTTGCCTGCTTGCCACTCACCTTGTGCTGTGTGGCCTGGTTCCTAACAGGTCACAAACTGGTTGGGGACCCATGTTCTAGATTGTAGGCTAGCTAGTTTGGAGGAGAGAACAGAGAATAAAACAGCTGGGAAGGGCCCTCCTGGAGTCACAACAAATATCGAAGAGATCTTAAAAGTTATTTCTTTAAAGAAGTCATGGATCAGACACAGTGGCTCATGCCTGTAATCACAGTGCTTCAGGAAGGTGAGGCAGGCAGATCGCTTGAGACCAGGAGTGTGACACCAGGTTGGGCAACATGGTCACACCCCATCTATACAAAAGTGTAAAAAAAAAAAAAAAACCTGGGCATTGTGGCATGTGCCTGTAGTCACAGCTACTTGAAAGTCCAAGACGGGACAATTGCTTGGGTCCAGAACATTGAGGCTGCAGAGAGCTATGATTACCTCACTGTACACCAGCCTGGACAAAAAAGTGGGTCTCTGACTCAAAAAAAAAAAGTCATAATTGATTGAATCAGTTCATAAAGCAACATGCCCTTGGGTATTTTGGAAAACAATAGAGTGATCAGTCAGTAAATAGTAGAGTTTAACAGATAGGTGTTGTTATTGAGAGAGAGAAAGCCAGCCCTGCCAGCACCACTGTCATCACAGGGTAACTGGGTATACTGAAAGCCGCACCTTCCTGAGAAGCAATATCAGAGGCTTAAGAATGGAAAAACAGACGAATGTCTATTAGTGGTTAATGAAGTCACTATGATCTAAAATGTCATGTTTCCCAGAAAAAATTATAAGGCATGCAAAGAAACAAAACACTATGCCTCATATGACAGGAAAACAAAACAATCAAAAAACAGGCAACACAAACTATGAGTTCAGGCAGATCTCAGATTTAACATAAAACGCTTGAAAATAAGTAAATGTGCTCACAGAATGAAAGGAATGCATAACTTAAAAAGTCAAGTGTGGTATAATGACAATGTTTTATTAAATACAGAGAGTAATTATAAAAAAGAACCAAGTGGAAATTCTTGAGATAAAAAGCATAGTAACAGATCATCACTCAAGGTGCTCGAGTAGATTTGAACTGGCAGATGAAAAACTTAGCTAATTGGAAGATCGATTGAAAAATATTATGCAATCTATAAAACAGAAAACCATTTTTAAACAAGTAACAGACACTCAGAGAAATGTAGGACACCATCAAGGGTATCAGTATAGATATAATTGGAGTACCAGAAAGAGAAGAGAGAGAAAATGGAGCATAAAAATACGTGAAGAAATAGTGGAAGAAAGCTTTGCATATTTATTGAAAAATAATAACTGACATATTTAGGAGACATAGCTTTCATGTATGGTAAACACAAAGAGATTTACAAATTGACATATAATAAAAGTGTCAAAAGTCTAATACAAAGAGAAAATCTTGAAAGGAGCAAGAGAAAAGAAAGAAAGAAACAAAAACTAAGAAAACCCTCATCACTTATAAGAGAACATCAATAAAATAGTCACTGAAATCAGCAAAAATGATACAGGCCAGAAGTCAGTGGGATAGCATATTCAAGGTACCAGCATTAAAATGCAGACAACAAAAACGAAACAAACAAAAAAGCTATCAAGAACCCTCTATCCAGAAAATTGATCTTTAAAAAATGAAGGTGAAAAAATGACTTTCTCAGGTAGACAAACACTGAGAGAAGGTATTACTAGTCAACTTGCCTTATAAGAAATACTAAGGGAAGTTCTTCAAGCTGGAAACAAGTGAGCCCAGACAGGAATTCAAACATTCAAATCCACACGAAAAAGCACCATTATATAATAAAAAAATATAAATACATATTTTCTCTTTTCTTTGAATAACCAATTTAAAAACTAATTGTATAAAAGCACATTTATGCTTTTATACATAAAATGAAACATTGGATCTATATCATACAGAAATATAATATGTGTATACTATGCTTACCAAAAACAGCACAAGAGAGGTTGGTGGTAGCAAATCTAAAGGGAGTGGAATAAGAAAATGACTATACATGGTTAAGTTATAATTATAACCATGTATTGTTTATTACATTTAGAGATACAATGTGTATAATAGTAACACCACAATGAGGGGAAAAACGAATAGAACTATATGAAGATAAAATTTCTCTGTCTGTAGAGTTAAACTAATATAAATCTGAAGTTCATTCTGATAAGGTATGATATATGTAGTAAATCCTAGGGCAATTGCTAAAAAATAAATTTTAAAATATAGAGAAAAAACTTTTAATGAAATTAAAATCTACATTAGAAAACATTGACAACATAAAATTAAAGAGAAACAGAGAAACAAAGATGTGAGACAGCAAAAATATTAAAATGGCAGATGTAAATCTAACTATGTAAAAACAATTAAATGTAAATGGATCAAACAATACAATCAAAAGACAGAGATTGTTAGACTGACTTTAAAAATATGACCCAACTCTATGCTGTTGACAGGACGCATACTTTTCTATTTGTATAAAAGACACAAATAGATTGAAAGTAAAGTAGATCAGGCCATTGCTAAATCATTCCTTAGGGCTACCTTTAGAATCAAAGTTCATTCATTACTATGCTTCTGTGTGTGCAGGCACATGCTCAGTGTTGTAGAAAATATAAGGAAAAATAGTCAATATTTATATCTAAAAATGCTTACAGTTATAGTATATAGATAATTGAAAAATTAAGCTAGTAATTCTACTGCAGGTAGAATCAGATTAGTACCCTAAATTTAAAAGAGAGGGATTCAAAAGAGGGAGAATTAGAAAGATTAGGAAAGGAGGCTGAAGGAGGCGGCACTTCACAGGGGGATGGAATTATGATGTGTACATATGAAGAGCACTCAAAGGATAAGCAAGGACACAAACATGTAGAGTTTATAGTTTTTGAGCCCACCAAAGACTCTGAAGATGTTTTGGCAGAAAAGTAATTCTACTTTTATCTGTCCTTTAGGACTACCAATCTACATGAAAATATAGTAAAAGAAAATCAGGTTCTGTTTCATTTTATGAGCATAAAGTAAGAGAAAGGCACCCTGCAACAAGATTGAAGTGTCTTTTATTTTTGTTTTGTCCCCTTCTGAGAGTGCCACCTCTTTAAATTTTTTATGTCTTTGTAGAGAGGTTGGTGATACCTAAGTGGACTCCTGCATAACTTAGAAATGAGAAATTGCCAATGCAATGTACATATTTTGACTTTAGCCATCTTTCTTTTAGGAACTAGCATGGCTATACACACACACACACACACATGTTTGTGCGTGATGGTTCATGCCTGTAATCCCAGCACTTTGGGAGGTCAAGTTGGGTGGATGACTTGAGGTCAGTCAGGAGTTCGAGACCAACCTGGCCAACATGGCGAAATCCTGTCTCTACTAAAAATACAAAAAAATTAGCCAGGTATGGTGACAAGCATCTATAGTCCCAGCTACTTGGGAGACTGAGGCAGGAGAATTGTTTGAACCTGGGAGGCGGAGGTTGCAGTGAGCTGGTGTCATGCCACTGTACTCTAGCTCCAGCCTGGGTGACAGAGTGAAACTCCATCTAAAAAAAAACCAAAAAACAAACAAAAAAGTATATACAGGAGAGGAGTCGTTTAGGTTAATAATAATTCTGTGTATAGCACACTAAAGATACCTGGCATAAAAATTGTCTACTTTTCTAATAAACAAAATAAGTTATTTTCCATTGCAAAATAACCTACTGACTCATATCGTTAAAAAGAAAACTTTCATTTTAAAAATGATGGTTCCATGCTATCAAAACCTGATTCATGCAGTAAGTTTTCAGGACATTGTCTATGGTATAAAGTACCCTTGTCTTGCATTTTTCTCCTTAGAAATACATGCTTTAATACTTACAGGCATTCACTGGTCAGCAACTTATTTTTCTTTACAGACAGTAAAAACCGATCAATATTAACAATGCTAGAAAAAGGTTGACTTTTTGATAGGTAAGTATACTATCTAGATCTGAAACTTCCCAGTTTTCGCTCTGGTTGTGGAGATAAAACACTCTGCCACAGTGAAAGCATGTGTCAGAGAGGTCAAAACATTGAGAAAAGTTAGCCTGCTGCTCCTTGCAGAGCCGAACAGTTCTTTTTCATGAGCCTCATGCCCTTCCTTCTTTGTAGCAGTTGTTTCTTTATGATTTGTTGTAACAACTCTTAAAAACTGGCTAATAGGGATAATACCACCAAATTATTCCCTTAACGAAGAATTGGCAGTATTTGAAAGACTGAGATGCTTACAAAGAACAGATGGATCTTCCCATGAATTTTAGGTTTCTGATTTCAAAATTAGGATTATTGCCTTTGTCAGTAGCAGGCAAATTAGACATGCTCTGTTAATTGATGTGTTCACACTTTCCAGATTACTTTTTCATATTCTTTTTTCTTTTATTTATTTATTTTTTTTCTGAGACAGAGTCTCGCTCAGTCATCCAGGCTAGAGTGCAGTGGCATGATCTCAGCTCACTGCAATCTCCGCCTCCCAGGTTCAAGTGATTCTCCTGCCTCAGGCTCCCGAGTAGCTGGGATTACAGGCGCGCACCACCACTCCTGACTAATTTTTGTATTTTTAGTAGAGACGGGGGTTTCACCATGTTGGCCAGGCTGGTTTCGATCTCTTGACTTCTTGATCTGCCCGCCTCGGCCTCCCAAAGTGCTGAGATTACAGGCGTGAGCCACCGCGACCGGCCACATTCTGTCTTAAAGGTATATATTCTGTGAGTCTTCCTATTACCCACAGTATCAAGTATTCTGGACGCTTTGAGAGAGTACACTGATGGACTAATAATAAGGAATAATTCAAGTGTAGTTTAAAATTATGAACAAAACCCCACTCCATGTTCAAATCCTCACTCCATGTTTGTTAAGTCTGGGGGAGAGGGAGGGGGCCTGGGTCAAGGGAAATGTAAGAAAAAGTCCTGAAGCTGTACTTAGGCTTGTTCCCTCCTCCTGGTGTCCCCTTCCCCTGGTCTGTTAGGTGACCATACTGGCTTCAACTGGAACAAGCTGGTCTTACAGGCTTATTTTCCTTCTAACACAACCTCCTCCAGTAGCCTTCAAGCTCTCATGCCAATACATTTCAGTTGATGAATACATGTCCAAGTGTCCAGGGCCCACACTGAATGACCAAGGCGAGCTCACCTAAAAAGAGGAGAAGCAGAGAGGCTGGTCACAGTGACTCATGTCTGTAATCCCAGCACTTTGGAAGGCTGAGGCAGGCAGACAGCTTGAGCCCAGGAGTTCAAGACTAGCCTGGGCAACATGGTGAGACCTCATCTCTACAAAACAAAACAAAAAAACAACAAAAAAAATTAGCCAGGCCTGATGGCATGTGTCTGTAGTCCCAACTACTTGGGAGACTAAGGTGTGAGGAATTGAGCCGGGGAGATCGAGGCTGCGGTAAGCTGTGTTTGACTGTGCTGCTGCACTCTAGTCTGAGTGGCAGGGTGACGCCCTGTCTTAAAAATAAAGCAAAATAAATTACACACACACACACACACACACACACACACCATGAAAAACATAGACCAGGGTTGGCATGTAACACACATGCCTCTGGGAATTTCCCCACCTGAAAGAACCCCCAGTGAGACTCCTCTTAGAAGCCAGGCTTGATTTTCATAGTTTCCTTTACAACCACTTCCATAGTGCTACTGCTCAGGGGCTTTACAAACACCAACTCATGCCACCCTAGCAACTCTGAAGGTAGCCTTTTTTGGCAACTTGTCGTATTGTTTGTTATTCTTGGGTTCATTCTTATTTTTATTTTTTTTTTTTTGAGACAGAGTCTTGCTCTGTTGCCCAGGCTGGAGTGCAGTGGTGCGATCTCGGCTCACTGCAAGCTCTGCCTCCCGGGTTCACGCCATTCTCCTGCCTCAGTCTCCTGAGTAGCTGGGACTACAGGCACCCACGACCACGCCCAGCTAGTTTTTTGTATTTTTTAGTAGAGACGGGGTTTCACTGTGTTAGCCAGGATGGTCTCCATCTCCTGACCTCGTGATCCTCCTGCCTCGGCCTCCCAAAGTGCTGGGATTACAGGCGTGAGCTACCGCCCCTGGTCTCTTGGGTTCAATTTTTTTTCATCTAGAAGTTTATATAAGAAATTCGAAAACAATTCCATGAGCAGTTACAAAAGTTTTCTTATTTCCTGTGATGAAATGACTGATCAAAGACTTGATTGTGTGGTAACACGGCATTGGATTCTTTGGCATCTCCAGGGTCACTCCATTTATTTTATATGATTCATACAAAAACACTTAGAAGGAGCAAGGGGTTGTTATTGGTTTCCTCCTACAGATTAGGGCACATGAGCTCTGAGAGTTCAAGCGGTTCCTTCATGTCACTCTGTTCTTATCATAAGCAGTGAGAAGATGGTATATGCTCATCTGTACATCATTTCAGAATTAATTTTGAGATAAAAATAAGTGTTCACTAGTTGTTTTAACCAGGACCAAAAATGTATTTTTAAATCTTCTCCTTCACAGGACACTTATTTTTTTTCTTTAAAGAAATTTCCATTTTACCTCAGAGTATTTAGGGCAGCTGTAGGTGGGCCTCTTGCTGCTATTTTTTACTGGTGCACATTATCACCTGTGAAAGCAAGCAGAAAATAGAGAACACCGAAATGGACCAAAATGAGTGACAGACACTGAACAATTCTTGTACAACATGGGGATATTTTTGCTGCTGATTTTTAAAACAGTATTTTTCCTCCAGGTAAAATGAAGGGCATTCTCCCAAGGCACCGTAAACACTTTGGAAAAGAAGAAGAGAAAAAAAAAAAGGAAATGCAATTGCCTTCCTTTCAACTCGTTGGCCTGCGAGGAATGTCTCCGCATGTCATCACTGTAACACTTTTATTTTCAGATTCTGAGTCAGATTCTGAGATCAGCACCAAAGCATACTTGCACATCGTAAATAAAGAGCTCCCTGTCTCTTCAGTGCCTCCTATATGCCCAGCAAAGTTCCAGATGCCTTAGACACACATCTCAATGGTACAACGTCCGCTTTGCAAAAGAGGAAAGGGAAGCTTACCGGTGTTACTCTACATCCTTAAGGACAGACAGCTAGGAAGCATTGATTTACTTAATTTCATAATGTTAGTGCTAAGGAACATACTTCACTATAGTTATTTCTGTTTCCATGTTATAGCTGAGGAATCCATGTCAGGGAATTCAAGGGGCTTTTTTAATAGTCCCCTTTGAAGCAAAGGCAGAGTCGACCAATGCATTGTGTCCTGCTGCTGCAAGAGGGGCTCTTTGAAGCTTTGTTACTCAGACAGTGGTCCAGACTGGCAGCACAGGCATCACCTGAGATTGTGTCACGAATGCAATGTACCACCCCACTTGCTGAATCAGACTGTGCATTTTAACAGCCTCCTCCCCACCGAATGACTCCTGTCATTAACACTTGAGAGGCACTGCATTCATCACTCTGCTCCCCTCAAATGGAAAACTTGGCAACACGTTGAATATTTCAGTGTTTTTAAGGCAGCTGATGACTGTTTTCATCAGGAGCCACCTGCATTTTCCAAAAGTCACCTGGGATTGAGAGAGAGCCCTTCCCAGAATCCCTGGCCACAGCCCTGCCTGCTTTGACCCCCAATCTTGACACCTGTCACCCCACATAAGGAATCTGTGGGTCCAAGCAGGAATTAATGACTAAGTTCTCTTTCTAATTTAACTTTCCCACGTGAAACAGCACTAACCTTTATATGCTATTGCTCGTTCCACTGTGGAGAAGCTGATCATTCGCTCTTCCAGGAGATGCTCCCAAAAGGCTGTTGAGTTCCAAGGAGCTCTGTTGTCTCCTAGATCCAGAAGAATGAGACTGCCTGCCACTTCTTCCTTTGTGCTGAGCACCTGGGAATTTGCTGAATGGTGTGTTTACTGGAAGGCTTCATTATTTTGATCCCATTATCTCTACATACGCTTGTTATCTTCTGGATAAGACCTGGTTGCAAGCCTGTCTTCTGTGTTTCCTCTTTTTCCTGCCATTTTCTGAAATGTATGTAATATAATGTGCAAGTAGGAGTGAGCGTGCTCCGCCCCCCACTACCACTACTTTGGGGTCAAAACGATGGAGAAACCTGTGTGCTATGTGCGGGAATGCGAACGGTATCTTCATAGGAAACCTGCAGCAAAAAGTAGCATGTGAACGTGGGTCTTGTGCACAGTGGAGATCAGATTACAATATTTTACAGCTTGGGAGGATTTTTAGCCATTTGTCATAACCACTTTTGGTAGTCTTGCCTAATTATGGCAATGGAAACATAGTGCCATTTACAATTCTGTATGGTAGAGAGCTTTTCATTTGATGCTTGATAACACAGAAATAACTTGGGGATGGTCCTTTTAAGAAATATCAAATATTCAATTAGGAAACAATATTTAGTCGGTGCCCACTATGCACCAGGCACTGTATATGATTCTAGAATTCAGCAACGAACAAGACAGACAAAATGCCCTGCCCTGGTCAAGCTTCTATCATGCACCCCCAGGGATCAGGAGAAAAGATGATATTTGTAGTTTTCAATAATGGCTGAACTGGAGAATAATCTGAAAAGCCTTCCAACTTACAGAAGACTGAGCATCACTCCAGACCAATTAAATCCATATCTCTACAACTGGCACCCAGACTCAGTATTAAAAAAAATAAATAAAAATTTTTTAAAAACCACAAAAACAAGAAACTTCCTGTATGTCAAATGTGTCACCAGGGTTGAGAACCATCAGGCTATATAATGTGTAGGGATCCTTAATAGACCTAGAATTTTAGGAGGAAGAGCATACTGAGTAGAGTTTGTGAGTGTTGAAATGAAGGTTTCATGTTCGCATGTGGTGATATTTTCATCACAAATTAAGAACTTGTAGAGCAATGGAAAAAATAAATCCAGTCTTCATCATGCTAACTGTTGAGAAATGGCTTTAGTATAATTTTATGTAGACTCTGAAATTCCTTATCACTGGATTCCATCTGGCAATTTGGATTTTGAGAAGTACTTCCTTCAGTGGAGGAAGCTATGTTTGCCTAGAAAAAAAAGACGTTCTGTTTATATAATTAAGAATCAGCTTCCAGCTCCATCTATGTCCCTGCAAAAGACATAATCTCATTCTTTTTTGTGGCTGAATAGTATTCCATGGTGCATAAGTACCATATTTTCTTTATCTAGTCTATCATTGATGGGCATTTGGGTTGACTCCATGTCTTTGCTATTGTGAATAGTGCTGCAGTGAACATACATGTGCATGTATCTTTGTAATAGAATGATTTATATTCCTTTGGGTATATATATATATAGTAATGGGATTGCAGGGTTGAATATTTCTCGACCTTTGCGGAGTCACCACACCATCTTCCACCATGGTTGAACTAATTTACGTTCCCACCAAAAGTGTAAAAGTGTTCCTATTTCTCCACAACCTCACCAGCATCTGTTTCTTGTCTTGTTAATAATAACCATTCTGACTGGCGTGATATGGTATCTCATTGTGATTTTGATTTTGATTTCTCTAATTATCAGTAACTTTGAGCTTTTTTTCATATGTTTGTTGGACGCCTCAGCAAACTAATGCAGCAACAGAAAACAAAACACCACTTGTTGTCACTTATAAATAGGAGCTGAACAGTGAGAACACATGGACACAGGAAGGGGAACCATACATACTGGGGCCAGTTGGGAGGTGTGGTGAGGGGAGACAGAGCATTAGGAAAAATAGCTTATGCATACTGGGCTGAATGCCTAGGTGATGGGTTGATGGGTACAGCAAATCATCATGACACACATTTACTTATGTAACAAACCTGCACATCCTGCACAAGTACCCCAGAACTTAAAAATAGACATTAAAAAAAAGAAAAAGCATACAAATATATACACTGGGAAAAGGACACTCTGTTCACTAACCAACAACCATGTAAAGACAATGTGTACCCCCCAAATTATTGAAATTTTAAAAATAACTTGAAAAATAAAAAAACAGAATCAGTGAGCAAATCCATGGGCAAAATGACAGCTTTAACAATCTGCCACAACTGGACAATAGAGAGGAAAGAGTAGGCGAAGTTGAAAAGTAAATTAAAAGAGAAGTAGAGAAAAAGGAAAACAGAGCTTGAAAAGTGTAACAGAAGGTTGAGGATGAGGGAAAGATACAACAGGGAGCAGGCGATGCCCAGGCTCAGTGTGGACCCAGACACTGCAGCCACAGGTTTCAGTGCCCGCAGGAGCAGGGGGCCTGGGAGTCTGCATCCGGATCCTCTTCCCCCATACAGCTGTGGCTTCTGTCTACTTCCTTCTTCCTGGTGCTCTGGGGAAGACAGGACTTCCTGAGCTCTGGGTTCATGCCTTTCAAGCAGAGTCAGGCTCAATCTGTAACCAAGGCCAAATGACTTGATTTTTGGGAAGTGTCATGAAACCTGAGCGAAGGGGACAGCTCTTTTGAGACTGCTGTTGCTTTAGAGATAAGGCTAATTTGTGTCAGTAGAAAGACTCCGGGGAGAGAAGGGAGGAGGAAGGGAGGAACAGCCACTCCAGAACCAGTAGTTGGTGTCGTTGGTCACTGGTGATGCTTTGGGGAAAATCTCACCGGAGGCAGAAAACAAACCCTTAGGAGAACCTTTTGGGACCCTAGATTTGAAACCCCCATTGCACCCAAATATTTAAGTCTCCCACCAAAAGAGACACAATCTGTACTCATTGTGTTCAGCTCTGAATAACACAGTGAAGCTCCTGGATTCCTGCCTGCTCTGGGCACTTACAAAAACAGAATCTCAAGGTGATCTCAAGAGGTCACTTGCTGCAAGTGTGTGAATCAGAAAGTGCACAGGTTTGGGGGACACTGTAGAGACGAAAGCCCCTACAGGGCCAAGACTTAGGGCAACTGAACTGTGACGCGCTTAAAGATGGATTCAAGCCCCAAGCTACCTCTCAGCATGCTAGTAACATCTTCAAATGCTCGTCTATAGCTCAGGATCTAGTCCAGTATTGTTTTTTGTACTATCATTTCAAATCTCTGAGTTAAATTTTCCACTCAGTACAACCAGAGTATCAAACCAACTGCCCCTTAGAGACTCCTGGTCTCTCAGCAGTTCTTCAGTATGAGTTAATAGAATGGTACTTTACACATTGCTTTCCTGCATGAAATCCTTACTATAAATACCTAAGTTATAGCAAGACAGGCCTGAGGTTCTGAAGAGACCAGAGGGAATATATGTTTCCTAACTTCCTGTGGGTTCCTAAACAACCATTTTCTCTCTGATTTTCATCTCTACTAACCTTCCTGGCATCTTCTATCTAAGTCATTAATTTGCACCTGCTTTTTATGTCACACAAGTACTTTTAAATAAGTGTATGTCTCTGGGACTCCATTTCTCCTTTTTCTGTTTCATGTAATCTTCTGGCATCTTCGAATTTTTTCTTTGCACAAATTAGTTTTTTAATATACCTCTTCACAGTACTAGGTGGGTAAAAGCCCCTCCAAAAAGTAGCCTTCTTTAATTTCTCTCCTCTGCAAACCTATTATTTAATTCAATGATGAATTAAACATGCACTATGTGCTAGAGACAGGGTTTAAATTGGTGGCCATATCAGACATAATCCCCGTCTTCCCAGGATTGACAATCAGAGGAGGAAGTTTTATAGAACATTCACAGTTCCTCTAAAGAGAATGAACAACGTGGAAGATAAGAGATGAGTGGCCTGGTAGGCATGGCCAAGGGAGTCATTTTTGAGTATGTTGTCCATAAGCAGACACTGAAAGGACCCACAGGAGCCAGCTTTGCAAAGGCAAATACCAGCTTATTGAGTGTAGCTGCATCAGGCTAAGTGAAAGCTCTGAGATAACAAAAGGTAAGTTAGTGCCAACAATGTGTATAGTGAGGCAGATTTTGACAGGGAAATTAGAGGAGGAGGGACATGAAGAAACACCAGCCTCTCTCCTGGAACTTTGCATTTACATCTACACCAAAGCTGGTGGAGTCACATATCCTCTTACAACCCTGACCCTCAACGCCTGCCCGGGTTCACTGCCCATGTCTTCATGTGGGTGCTTCACACACAACTAAAATCATCCTGCTCAAATGCAGATCCACTGTCTTCCCCCAATGAGCCAAGTCTCCCTCCAGTGTTCTCTTGCCTAGGAAGGAAAACCCTACCAAAAAGCTAGCAAAAGATATCGTGTCTTTAATATTATAACCACAGTAAATGCTGAGACTCCTTGTGAGCCAGTCTATGCAAATAATTGTATAGAAAGAAGCACAGTGGAGGAATATGAAAACAATCAAATGGTACTTATGCTAACCTCCAGCTGAATCTCTTAGAGAAAAGTGAAAGGAATTCAATTCAGAGTAGAACTACCTTCCTCAAATCATATATCTCTCTTTCTCAAATTTACCCACCCTGGTCTTCCACATACTCAACCCATATCTGTGTATTTTTTCAAGATATTTTTATTCCTCTATGAACACCTGCCTCCTTTCTTCAGGCCTTTTTGGCATAGAAAATTTTGCTTCTTTAACCCCTTGGCTCCATAGCCCTTTCTCCTGTCTTCTCTCAATTATAAAGTATATGTAATTTGGGTACAAAACAAGCAACAACTTTTCATTATTTGAGTGAGGAGACCTCATGCATAAACACATTTGCCAAATTTACAGATTCTTTAAGCAATGCAAATTAACATAAGTATTTGCTTGGCAAGGTATAAGTTGTTTTTGTGTTTTTTTTAAGTGAAATAAGTGAAAATTCCAAATGGGTAAAGAATAAAACACATCACACATGTTGACTCTGATATTCCCCTAAGATTTCTACAATAGCCTTTTCTTATTGTTTAACCGCCTTGCTTCCTTAGTCTGAGTTTACATCATCTGTTTACATCTCACATAAACAGCTGGGTGAAAATTCCTAGTTATTTTTCTCCTGACAAAACTGCATAAATCTTAATAGAGATTTCTTCAGACATTCATTTTCTCTTGCGGTAGAGGTGTGGATACAGTCAATAAATGTGTATTTACCTGTTTTATCTTGCATTTTACTGTTTCTTTTAATTGTATCCGGTGTAAGTGGAAATCAGGACAACTTTTTCCTAATGTTTGGCCCAAGCCCACTATAAAATTATTGTCAGATAGCAGGTGATTTAAGAAAACAGCAGGCAGAGACTAAAAATCAGTGGATAATTGCTTTCAGCTTAGTGACTCGCCACCCAGGAAGTGCTCTTTGTTGTTTATATTTTAATTTTTGATTTATCAAGCTGGTCTAAGTGCTTAGAGGTGAGCATAAGAAATCTGGTTGTATGTACTGTGTGTTGTTTGAAGCCATCTGTTTGTATGGGATAAAAGATAACTCTTCGCATGTCACTTTCATCACCGTTGATGGGCAGGATAGCAGTTATTTTCCCCAGTCATCTCCTCTCATTGCATTTTCCATCAGTTCCCCCATTCAGCGGATGATCCAATTAATGTCAGGGACAGAGAGTTTGACAGCTTGCCAACACAGGTGTGCAGCAACTGCTCTTCTTTCATTTTTATTTTTCTTTCTATCCGAACAAAGACGGAGACTGCATTTTCAATCATAGAGCAAAGAATCTGCCAGAATATTTGTGATTTCTTTTTTGGAAAAATAAAGCTTGGGAAGCCTAACAAAGGAAAGCAATTTATTTTGTAAGGCAAATATTGATTCACTGCTTTATTATCATACCTAAGATTATAATTACATGCTAGTTAATTTAATGATAAATGTGTACTGAGTACACATTCTTTTTGGCAAATGTATATTGTACCAAGTTTCAAAGATAATTAACACTGACTTCAAAGGGCTCATTGGCCAGCCATAAACACAGAATTCCATAAATAGCACATAAACAAACATAAGTAGAAATATAAAAATCACAACATTGGTACTATAGGAAAATGTGTATCATGTGCTATGAAGGCAAGGTGTGGGAAGCCATCTATTTTATGCAGGGTCATAAGAAGGCTGCTCAGTCGAGGTGACCCTCAGCTTGCCTGTGGAGGAGAAGTGTACAGACAGGGAATCAAGCAAGGGAGATAGAAAAAAAAAAAAAAGGACAGCTTGGGCAGCATTCAGAGACACAAAAGCACACACCGATCCTAGGCAGGTCTCACTAATTGAATTTAAGGCTCAGAAGGAGTGGAAGATATAACTATGAACTAGGTATGATCTATAGTGTCTAGCTGTGATTGTTCCTCACCACATCAATGAATTTGGATTTTATTTTGAAGGCAATGGAGTATGACCAGTGGTTTTGAAACACTGTATCTGGAGCATTCTGGTGTAATAGGAAAGTGAATGCAAACCAAATGAGATGCAGTCATAGATGTTTGGGCACCTAGAGCTCAATACTGTGAGATATTAAAGAAGACAAGCAGTTATTTTACAAACGTATATATTAAGGACCTCCTATGTGGTAGACGGTAGGAACAATGAATTAACAAGGTCACCTCCCTTAGGTAGCTTACAGTCCAGTAGACAAAGGTAGACATGTACACATGAGGATAAATTACCTGTTGGAGTTCCAAGAAAATGCTGAAAACAGAGCCACTTACTGCTATGGAGCATCTGGGAAATGTAATAGAGGAGATAAAATCTGAATGTTCCAGATCAAGTAGGAGTTTTCAAAGAAAAGGCATGGAGTTGGGACATGGGGAATAAGAAGTTATTGTCCATCCAAAATGGACAAAATGAAAAAATTAAGCCCAGATGTTCTTTTTGAAAAATAAGAGTGAACCATGACACTCTTAACCAAGATAGGGAAGCACAGATTTGGAATGAGGAAAGAAGCGTGCTGTGTTCTGTTTGTAGCATATGAAAGTTGGAATGACAAAAGCCATTCAAACAGTACTATCAGGTAACTGGAAAGTAGGGTCTGGAGCTCAGGAGAAAGATGCATGTGAAGATGTTGACTTGGGGGTCAGTATCCTGTCAGTGGTAAAGTCCTGGGAAAATATGAGATCAAATAAGGCAAGTAAGTAGGCTAAAAACAGAAGAGAATGCCAGGAAAAAGCAGAAGCCCCAGAGGGAAATCAGGAAGAAATCGGTAAACAGGAGGAAAAGCATGAGAGAGGCAGGCCGCAAGGCCAAAGGAGGGGAGTTTGAGACTAGGTGAAGATTGATTTGCGATGGGTCACAGGCCACAC
This sequence comes from Papio anubis, assembly GCF_008728515.1. Taxonomy (NCBI): domain Eukaryota; kingdom Metazoa; phylum Chordata; class Mammalia; order Primates; family Cercopithecidae; genus Papio; species Papio anubis. Next base: position 95,395,269 of record NC_044989.1, read on the forward strand.
TAGAAAAATTACTTCCATGAGATTGGCAGTGGAGTACATCAGATTCTAATTGCAATTTTAATTAAGAAAATAATTTTTAAGAAAGTGGAAACACAACATACAGTAATGTTTCAAAAAGTTTGTTAGTGAAGGAAAGATAAATAAGGGTAATTACTTAAGGGAGTATTTTTAAAGAAGAAATTTTAGGTGGGGACACTGGAATATACTTTTACAAATGGCAGAAGTGAGTAAAAGGCAAGGACTGAACAGTCAGCAGAAAAAAAAAGTAATGGAAGATTAGGGGTGCTAGAGGTCACGCTGGACATTGAACCATCACAGGAAGCATCGGCCTCCGTCTCTTTGCTGTGACAGTTTGGAAAGGACACTCCTGCATGAGTCAAACTCTGAAGAACAAACAGGAACCTGCAGAAGTTAACAGCTAACAGCTCAATTTTCTCTGTAACATGTGAAAGAAGGTCATCTTATAAAAATGAAAAGGCTAGACCAAAAAAGTGAGTTGAAGGAGAATACTGATAGTTTGAAATAGTCCATGAGACGTATGATCAGAAGCAGATTACAAGCAGGAGAAAAGTAAAGAAATCAAGTCAGGCAACAAACCAATCACCCAAACAAACAGCATTAGTGAGTGAGACATTTACTTAGGTGTTGATAAGGAGCACAATCTCTGACATCATACAGCTAAGCTTCAGCCTCTAATCTGGTCCTAAGTTATTAGATGTGTGACTCTTGACAAGTGTAATAACATAGCTTCTCTAAGTTTTCTTATAAGAAAATTGAGCATAATGATATGAGATGACACGGTTTGGCTGCATCCCCACCCAAATCTCATCTTGAATTGTACCTCCCACAATTCCCACGTGTTGTGGGAGGTAATTGAATCATAGGGGTGGGTCTTCCCCATGCTGTTCTCATGATAATGAATAAGTCACACAAGATCTGATGGTTTTATAAGGAGGAGTTCCACTACCCAAGCTCTCTTGACTGCTACCATCCACGTAAGACGTGACTTTGCTCCTTTTTGCCTTCCACCGTGATTGTGAGGCCTCCCCAGCCATGTGTAACTGTGAGTTAATTAAACCTCTTTCCTTTATAAATTATCCAGTCTTAGGTATGTTTTTATCAGCAGCATAAAAACGAACTAATACATGAGATAATATTTGTAATTCTCTAGAATAGGGTCAATCTTTTAGAATTATCATCTCTTCATTTTAGAACTTATGAGATAGATGGAGACCTTGACGAATAGTCAGAAGACAACAGTGAGAAAGAGGAATTAATGACTGACCACATAAGAAGAGTTAGGGACTACCTTAGTGGAAGTGTTCCAACAGACATATATGCAATGACTTTTTCTCCTATGCTGTAGAAAGGATGCTACGTATAAGCAACCATTTTTCATCCTCAGTTAAAAAGGAGTGATAAAACTTAATGGCAGTAATAAATATTAGTGTTAGATATAAAGAAAAGAACTTCCTAGAGCAAAAGTATATCTCACAAAATCTATAAAATGAATAAGGTTTTATTCATTGGGAATGGAGAATTGGCAAAGGGGAAAAAGGACTATAACTTTTATACATGTCCTTGAAGAGTTAACTGAATCATGAAGAGATAAACAGAGGGATAGCTTGAGGAAGAATGACTCATTGAAGAGGAATTGCTTCGTTCTGATCAACTTTTCTGGAGCTTGACATACATTTGAACAAGTACATTTATATTTGCTTCAGAAGGTAAAAGTTGTAGGTATGCTACTGGCCTGAAAAGGGCTAATGTGGATTTCTTCACTACATTCTATAAAATATTTCTATCCAGGAAATCACTCATTGTGATATTGAGTGTCAACTTGATTGGATTGAAGGATGCAAAGTATCATTTCCGGGTGCGTCTGTGAGGGTGTTGCCAAGGGAGATTAACAGTTGAGTAAGTGGACTGGGAGAGGCAGACCCACCCTCATTCTGGGTGGGCACCATCTAAATTAGGTGCCAGCATAAAAGCAGGCATGGAAAGAGCAGACTGGACTGAGTCTTCCGGCCTCCATCTCTCCCATGATGGATGTTTCCCGCCCTTGAACGTCAGACTCCAAATTCTTCAGCATTTGGACTCTTGGACTTACACCTATGGTTTGCCAGGGGCTCTCAGACCTTCGACCACAGACTAAAGGCTGTGCTGTCAGCTTCCCTACTTTTGAGATTTTGAGACTCAGACTGGCTTCCTTGCTCCTCAGATTGCAGGACCTCGTCTATTGATCATGTGAGTCAATACTCCCTAATAAACTCCCCTTTATATATACATCTACCTCTTTAGTTCAGTCCCTCTACAGAACCTGGACTAATACACTCATCAAATGAATATTACCCACTTTCTTATCAAAGCCAACATTTGTCATAACCTTCATCATTTAAGGATGTTAAATAACTCAGTAACAAAGAGCTAGTATTACCATCTTCTACAGATACTGTGAAATTGATCCAGTTCAGAGAAATACATTGCTCCAGTTTTTCTGGAATAATACCTCATGTTCTAAATGATATAATAAATGCATCATTAGTGATGTGAGAAGGTGAAAGTAGATGTCCACAAGCTTGAAGGCTCACATTGCAAACACTTACACCTTGAATCCCCTCTGTCCCACATTCAATATATTGACTAACTCTGTTGTCCCCATCTATTAAGCATGTCTAGAATGCTGCTACTTGCATCCATGGCTGGTCTAAGTCGCCATCCTGTTTGGTTGAGACCACCGCTTTCTAATGGTAGCTCTAACTGGTAGCTCTGCTTCTCTTCTTGTCCCTCTTCAAGTCTCAAGAAGACTGCCAGAGCAATCCTTTAGAAGCAGTAAATGTGTTACATCTTTGGTCATAACACTCCTATGGTTTCCCTGAACTCGGGATTAAATCCAAGTTTCTTAGTCTGGGGGACAAATTTCCTGTAGGAGACAGTTGTTTGGTAGAACACATGGCTTCCTCCTTCTTGCCTCTGTAGCACATGATAGTCATTTTGCTAGAGTGCTTGTGTTGTGATATTCATTATGTGTTTCTATTTATGTTTACTCTTGTATTATTTATGGAATTCAGCTTTCCTCAATGGTCAACAAGCTTCTTGAAGTCAGGAGACGGGCCTTATTCATCTTTGATCCTTGGTACAACACGTGTTTGCTGAAAAATATTATGAATTTAGTAAATAGCACAGAGTCGTGGCCTCCCTCCCTGTATTCAGGTCTTTGCTCTGCGTTCTCTGTTTCAAAGGCCTTCCCTAGCCATGCATCCAAAGTGGCACCGCTGTCATTTTCTATCTCCTAGTCTGCTTATTTTTTCTTTTAAACATTTACCACTGTCAACACTACAGCATGCATTTTAAAGTGTTGATTGTCTGTTCTCTTTCACTAGAATTCAAAATCCAGATATAAAGGAACTTGGGTTCTTTTTCAGTTGTTTGTCCTAACATAATCCAGATCTTAAAATAGTTCCTAGTGAAGGGTTGGTGCTCAGAATATAGTTGTTGAATGAACAAGATATCTCCTCCCTTCAGAAGCTTTTTCACATTACTACCCTGGCTTTAAAATATTTAACAATGTATTGCAAGGACACTGATTACTCAGGTCAGACAAATGACCCATCAGAAAGGATTTTGTTCTGTTTGTCACATTAGACAAAAGGAATACTCCTCTTGCTGGTGCTGGAAGCAATGCTTCCCGACTCTCAGGCTCATAATACCTCCTTTGCATCACTGTGTCATATGATTGTGGTTAAAAATGTGCATGCCAATCACTCAACTTGATTGTAAATTCCTGGAAGACAAGAAACACCTTCTTCATATCACTTTTGCTATTTTGAGCATTTAAATAGTTGCTCAAAACAATTTCTCCATAAATATTTACTGAAGGCATGGATGGGTTAATTAATGAATAAAGCACTACCAAATACCATGAAGCTGCGTGATATTTTGTGTGTACTTACCACAATATGTTTGTAAATGCATAATGTAAAATCAGCACTTCAATAAATCTAAGGTTTGATTATATGATGATTCATTTGAAGTGGTTTCCACCGTCATTCACTTTGGGTAGGGAAATATCAAAATGCTTTCATTGTCATTGAGAGTATGTTTGGAGAGATGAGCTATTTAATGTCTGATTGTGCAAGAAAAAAAAAATGTTACCAATTTTCTCCAAGTACCTGTGATTTGCCAAACAGAATATAAGAAACAATATCGTTACATAAGAAATTAAATTATCTTCCTGATGTATATCAATACTGTCTATTTTACCCTCTTCTATCAAGTGTTTGATGTTGAGTTCAATTTTGTCAACAAATGATATCTATTATCCTGAGAAGGAGTTAAAAATATACTAACAAATTCAAAGCCAATCTTCTAGAGAAAGATGGGGGGTTTTATTGGATGAGTATGTACCAAGAAAATTTTCATATGGAGAAATATATTGACAGATTGGAATTGGAACTTGTTTATGGTGACTCCTGTAAGAGGAGGAATCAATAGCGCTGTTCCATTGTCCCCTGAGTATGAAAACCTGAATGAAAAAATAGCAACAGAAAATCATCTCAAAATTTCTATAATATCCTATCTCAGTGACTGGATGTTGCCATTAATGGTTTCCATCCTACGAAGAAGTAAACACAATAATTGCATCTCATATGAATAGCTAACCAACATTGGAACAGCAGAGTCACTATCTAAATGCATTTTGCATCGACTTGCCAGAAGATCCTCAATGACTGTAAGGATCATGAATTCTAACTCAGTTAAAATCCAAGGTAAGAAACGAAAGCTCTGTGGGTGGTCACGTGCCTGCTGCAGGGTGTATTTGAGAGTCTAGAGAAGAAATAGAATTAGGGATTTTTGAGATACAGTTGAAAATATCAACTCAAAGCAATGTAATCAAATCCTTACACCTTGGTGTAATGAAGCCAGTGGTATTGAAACGGTTTGGTAGTTGTTGAATCTATAAAAGGGAAGGGCCTGAATGAATTTTTTTCTCTTCAGTGCTACTGAATATGTATTGTCAGTCTCTTCCGATGAAAGTTAAGAGTTGATAATTTCTGCCTGGAAAACTCTTACTCATTTTTAAATTGAATTGGCCTTCTAGAGGACACCCAAAGCTAAGTTCTCTCTTTGGGAGAAAACTACAAATATGGTGACATGCTTCCTGATTCTGATGTCATTTAGTTCAGACAAATTTCTTGTTGTAATTAGTAACACCTTACACTTCTGGAACCCTTTACACCTTACACTTCTGGAACCCTTTACACTATAGAACATAATCATATACATTATTATGATGGATTCCAGCTATCATCTCAGTTGTTTTATAATCCATTTAACATATGGATTACACATAATCTGTGTAAGATTGGAGAGTTGGTAAGTATGAGATCAACGTCTCATCAGAAACATCAGGGTCTAAAGAATCTATGAGATTTTCTGCCATCCTTGGTGAAATGTAGTTGTTATGCTTGTGTATCAAGTAGCTCCAACCTGAAGCAACACGAAAAAGAAGCTGAGCTTGCCTTTCAAAGCCTTCTGCGAGTCCCTCTGCTTTAGTAGGTTACTAATTCAGCCAAAACATGGGTGTTGAGAGCCAACCAATGGCCAGATGCTGGGTTAGAACACTTTGCCATTTTCTTTTAGACTATTCTCAACCAACAGGATTTTCAAATACCCATCCAGACCTCTCTCTAGGCCAGCTTTGTGCTAGGCAGTGTGGAAAAAGTAAAAGCATAACAGCTGCCAAAACAGGCTTATGATCACTCCCTGGATTTATCATTTATTAGCTCCACAGTCATGGGCAACTTATTTAACATCTCTGAGCCACTAATTTCTGATGTGTAAAATGGAGATTAAAATGCCTGTATTATAAGGTTTTTTTGGTGAAGATGAGAAAAGCATACAGCAAAACATGAAACCACAGCCTGCCCCTTTCTTCCTATACTCTACCACAGAGATATGCAAGCAGACTAATCCCCAAACACAGAAAGCTGAGGAGAATCAGAAGGATGTCCTGCCTTTATTTTAGAAGGATATCTTGAAGGTGCCAAAACCTGGACTCAAAGGAATAAACTTTTAAACAGTCTTCTTGGTAGAAATGGGGCCCAGATTACACCATGCATCCCTATAAAAACTACATATTGTGCACCTACTGATGTCAGGCATTGGGCTAAAGAAGAATAAGTTACAGTCCCTGACTTTGAAGAGCTCATTGCAGCAATTTAGCACTCATCCATTATGGAAGATGGTGAACAACTCTTCCCCAGCCTCACCACCTGGTCTTCCCTCCTAAATTACCTTTCTAAAGTGCTCTCTGATGACTGAGCGTCTTCCTTTAAGGATCACGTGGGGATTCACTCTCCTCAAATATGATATAATAGGAGCTATGGGCGATAATCTCATCATTTCTCCCTGTGCCCTAGAGCATGTTGCAATTTAATTATACTCATTAATTACCTCTGTATATCTTCTTCCATATAGTGCTGTCATCTCAGCTCTCTTACAACCTCCATTTTCCCTACCTGGTGTAGTACTAGCCCCCCTGCAAGCATGCAGTTCTTGTATTAAATTAAGTTGAATCAGGCTACATGAAAACATGCAATATTTTGCTTTGAGTTGAGATGTTTCTGGTAGTAACAGCTATTAAATATTGAGACTAATATTCAAATCAGGTCACACAATCCAGTCTCTTCGAGAAGAATTCATCTTCTAAGATGATTAGGCATGGAGTTACACAATGACACTGAAAAAATGTAGATAGGTGTGCAATACTCTTTTCATTTGTGTTCAGATTTGTTATCCATAGATTCTTTATTTGTTACTTCCTTAGCAGGAGTAAAACTTTTATCCTGGAATACTCATCCCTTAGCAATAGAGTTGCTTTTTAAAGGTAAATTATCCAGTAAGTTGTGAAACATATTAAATGAAGCTATTGTTTTAATAATGTACTCAATAGAGTAATTGCTTATCCATAACTGTGAAAGGAGCAATTTTTCTAACAGTGTCTTCCTGTACTGAGTCATCCTTCAAAAGACACCACGACCAAGATTTAGAACCATCTTGTCCATTTTAAAGTCTGTTGTATTTGTTCTCACAAACAGCCTTCTGAAAAGCTGCTCTGCTGTAAATGGAGTTTGAAGAAAACGTTTAGACAGCTCTCTCCTACCCAGTGCATCTCCCTGCTTAATTAAGAGACCAAAATAAGTAGTGGAAAATAAATTATGAACTACTTTTAAAAAACTTTTCAGGAATATACAATAACATTGCATTTTGGCAGCTCTAATTGCATACTTGGCAGCCCAGGTGTCTCACTGATGAAGTTTTCTCATATTTTCACAGCCTCTTGCTAATGAGAACGTTGAGTCTTTCTTGACCCTTAACAACATTTTCTAGGCCTATGCTGTTCATTTTTTATAATCTAATAAATTAAAGAGAAGGTCTGCCTTAAATGAGGTCACACAAAGTCAAGAGGAAATGGTGATTGTTGATGTCTGACACTTCTGGTCTGTTTATGTATGTGCCTGTAAATAAATAGTGGATGTGTTAGAAGCAACCCTCAAATATTCCAAGATGATATTTTCCTCCAATAAAATAAAAGTAGATCTACGAAAATCATTTTTATTTCATTATTCCCAAGTATTTCAAGGTATTTTTAAGATTGTCTTCTTGAAAATGAGGTTGCCTTTGGTTAAATAATAGCTATGCTTATCATTCACTATAGAAAGATATCCCAGCAAATGACCTAATGTGCAGTTGAATGAGAAGCTACTACTAAGTGTTATAAATCAAGGGGGAAAAACTACCTTTTTTTTCTGCAGTTGATTGTACTAGTTAATTTAGTATATCTGAAGTGCTAAAACTCAGTTTGCCTGCTCTAATCTGCATTTTCCCAAAGATGCTCAATAACTCACTTTGAACCTGGGTTCACTATATCAGACCATTGGAGTCTGATAGAAGAACAGTGATGGATGAATGAAAGTACTATATGAATCTGCCTTACATTTAACTTCACATTTTCCTCTATTCATTTTTCACTGTTATGTACTTCTGCTATTTACCACCCACAACTAGAAAAAGGTCAAGTTAGAAACCAACAGGAATTGAAGGCAGATACTCAAGGACTGAACATATTTTAAATGAACAGGATGAATTTGTCTTTTCTATGCTGAATCACATTCATAAGTCAATTTGTAAAAAGCAAAAATATATCTGTTGATTTCAGTTCCAGATGAGAAATAATTAAAAAACTAACAAGAAAACGATTTTAAATCTGGGTTAGTGGGAAGGTGAAAGAGGTTGAAACAAAAATTCTTTCCTGATAGAAATGTGGATTAAGGTTTAGTGTGGAAAAACATTCAAATGTGGTCTTAAGGTGATCAAAAATATTACAGGTTGCCTGGTAAAACACAGGATGATCAGTTAAAGTGATACATTTAGATAAAATTGTTTAATATCAATATATTCCAAATATGCATGCGACATACGTCTACTTCATTTTTATTTGATGTTTATTTGACAATCACATTTAACTGGGCATTCCAGTATTTTTATTTGGTAACTGTGGCAACTCTAATTAAGATTGAAATTTGGGCAGAAAAAGAAAACAATTGGAATCTGAATTCCAGGACTAAATGGTTTGCTGTGATCACTCATTATTTGTTGAATGAACTAATATATTTCAAATATGCAGGAGAAGCTCTCAATTTGAGAGGAACAATCAGTAGCATTTAAAGTATTCAGGACTCAGGCTGGAGAAAAAACTTTTTTTTCCTAGCAGGACAACTTCTTAGTCTCTTGAAAGGGTTCCTCAAATAGCCTTGACTCCAGGGAGTTCTAAAATAGGGACCATGCTCCTCTCCACTGGGGATGGTTCAAGAGTCACCTTGTCGAAAAGCAACAGATGATAAGCATTATAATACTCAGGAAATACATAACAGAAATAGGGCTGAAAGAGGTGAGGGGCGAAATTCAAATGCCTCATGCTGAGTAGAAAAAAATGAAGACAGATTCTGCTAAAATAAATGAAGTTCAATGAAGTAGATAAGATGATCAATTACTGAAAGCAGCTTCAGTTTTAGATGCCTTTAGCCCCCACTGTCTCACTGAGGCTTAGGGACTGAGCTGGTCAGAACAGAGGGGAAGCAGGGCACCTGGGTTACAGATCTGGAGGTCAGGTAGCACAATAGAAAGGCTACAGGTCACAGGAAAAGCCAGCGAGGCATGGTGCAGGCTTACCGGCTCTGCAGAGGTCAGAGTTGTGCGGTCCCTGGAGCACCTCTTTTTTTAAGTGCCAAATTAAAGAAGCTGTGTTATTCTGCTTTATTTTGAAGTTTAATGCCAGCTGGTTTGATCATAATTAAACGACAGTGGAGGATGTAACAAAAGGAGATGTTCAGACACTGAGCTTGTCTCCTTTCCTCTGCTCGACTTCAGGAGGCCTCCTTGATTTTTAGACAGGTGTCTGGTGTTCTGCCATCCATGTAGAGAGCCAACCAAGGAAAATTATTTCTCTTTGTTTCTATTTCTACTCTTGAGGTTGGAGGTTTTCATCATTATGGATTCTTGCAAGGAAACTATACCAAACAAAATGCACAAGATACTGAAATCCCATTATTAGCAGAATTCTTTATCATTAAAAATTAAAAATATCAGGGACTAAAATCAAACATTATGTAATAACACTTGGTGGAGAGATGAATCGTTTTCGTGTTAGTTGAAAGGTTCTGGAGACAGTGAGATGTTTTATTCTGTCCTCTGTGCATTGCTGCTGCCCACATCATGTTAGTGGGAGTAAGTCACTGTCACAATTACTAGTCACCCACCTCTGGATGGTACTGCACTGTGAAAAAGAATCCACTTAGCTGAGATTGCACAGCAATACATAAACTGGAATTTATAGGGGAGGTCTTTTGGAATCAGGATTAGTAATAGCCATAATGATTATAGTAGTGGTAATGATAGCTAGCATTTACTGAATGCTGTTTATTGAAGTCTATCATTTCATACTTTTGAAATGGGAAAGGTTCCCTTGTCCCCCGACAGGGCATGTGACAGGGAGAGTGGCTCACTTCTTCAGCGCCCCGCTGCTCAAACCTCTAGGGGAGCATACAGACAGGCAGACACGGTGGTGTCTAGGGGTGGATGTTTACAGCTCCTGAAGCCCCAGTGGGCGTGTGTTACAGAATACTCTTTTAGTTTAGCTGTGTATAGGCAGCTTGTGTTAATCAGCTCAATTAGACCCTCTACCTTGTCATAAGGACAGCGGGCTTCCTGTATCTTGGGTATTTGCCTTCAGGTACCAGAAGAATCAGATCACAAGTGGCCTTGGAGAATGAGTGCAAGGTTCTATTGAGTGGAAGTAGCTCTTAGCAGATGGGGCAGCCAGAAGGGAGATGGGTTTCCCCTGGAGTCAGGCCGCTTGGTGACCTGGGCTCTCCTCCAACTGCCCCAGCCAAATTCCGTATCGTTTTGCTGGTCGACAGCCTGCCAGGGTCTGTCTATGTGCTCTTCTACTGGCATGCTCCCCTCAACATCTTCTTGATGTTCAGCCGCTTGTGTGTCTGCCTGTTAGGGTCTCAGGTTTTTATAGGCCAGGATAGGGGCATGGCCGGCCAAGGGGGTCTTGGAAAATGCAACATTTGGGTGTGAAAACAGGAGTGCCTGTCCTCACCTAGGTCTGTGGGCACTGGCCCGAGAGTGGAGCCCTAGCCAGGAACCCACCTTTCTCTACCCAGCACTTCCCTATCCCCCTCCCATATCACTTTTTATCAAATATTCATTTAAGTACATATTATTATTCCCATTGACTTATGAGAAAACTGAGGCTTAGAGCTACACCCGGTTTACACCTTGGCCATCTGACTTTAGAGTGAATGATTGGACCATTTCCCCTCATGTCAGAAGGTGAAAGGAATACTGAAGGGCACTTTAAACCCTACAGCACTGTTTATACTGGTTTCATTAGTAAATATTTTCTAAGATTTGTAAAGTCAATAACTAGTTTATGAAAGAAAAGAAACGACATTTGACTTGTAACCATGATACATGCAAGAATTGACTGGTTTAAAAACTTACTTTGTAGTTACTGAGGCTGCGTTTTGCTTTAAAAACAACAACAACAACAAACAGAAAAGCCTGTCATAACAAGCAGTGACCTGCAGTTAGCCTGCACCACGAAGGCAATGGAGCAGAATTAAAAAGCTCTGACCAACAGACAGCTAGCATCAGCATGAAAGCACAGAGAGCCCCACGTATTGTGAATTTATAATGAGTAAAAGAGACTCCTATTGTGGGACCCTATTTAATGAGTCTTCTCAGTACCCGGCAGGCTGGCAGCTGTTGCAGAACTGGTCTGCTTATTTTCTCATTTGTGGGCATATAGAAGCTCACTGGCCCACTGGCAGCACAGCGTGGGTCCCTCAGGTGTGGGGATGCCGGCCGCCTGAACTTGTTTGGTAGAGATGCAATCACAAATGTTACCCTTCGTATGCAGTTACCTTAAAGAAAAAAAAAACAAAAACACTTGGCCAGGCACAGAGGCTCACGCCTGTAATCCCAGCACTTTGGGAGGCCGAGACAGGCGGATCACGAGGTCAGGAGATTGAGACCATCCTGGCTAACACAGTGAAACCCCGTCTCTACTAAAAATACAAACAATTAGCCGGGCGTGATGGCGGGCGCCTGTAGTCCTAGCTACTCGGGAGGTTGAGGCAGGAGAATGGCGTGAACCCGGGAGGTGGAGCTTGTGGTGAGCCGAGATCGTGCCACTGCACTCCAGCCTGGGGGACAGAGCGACACTCTGTCTCAAAAAACAAACAAACAAACACACAAAAACACTTACATTGGAACCTTCTTATCCCTTCCAAATTGGGGTGAATTTCCAAGCTAAACTCTATTGCTTGTTAAAGGTTGAAGGCAAATCCTCAGTTTCCAAATAGCTGTAACCCCAGGGACATTACACAGCACTTAGAGGGAGAATTTCCTGACTATCATATCCCGCAAAGCTTTAGTAAGTTTTCTCTTTTCTGCCACTCTTCCTGAAACAAAAACTGTCTGGGGAGGAGCCCAGCCTGTCTCTGGTGCTCCCAGAAACGTTCTCCTTTCCTGCCAACACCTCACAGTGCTGGGTTTGACTGAGATGTTCCTCATTTTAGATCCAGCCTATATTACTATAATTGATAACCTCAATCACTCTTCTAACGAGCCGAGCCATGTGAAATTGCCAATATTTGACTGTTTTCGATCTACAAAGCTGGTCTTTCTAATGGTTCAATTCAGTACAGATTAGATTAGATTCCGTTTTCCCTCTTTTACATTTGCTGACCTTGAGTCTAGGATGCTGTTGTCACACAAGTCAGTGAAAAAGTCTCTGTCATCTTCAAAACCAATCTCTGAAATCCCCTAAAGTCTTTCCATAAAATCTTCAAGGGCAGACTGCCTCCCACACACTTTCCATGTTCCAGTTTTAGAGAATACATTTATTTTTAGCTATTCAGGCCATTTTAACATTTGAGGATACTGTGCCTGCGGCACACTGTGGGCTTTGTGAACTGGGTGCAGGGCGCGGAGGTCAAGGTGAGGCTGTGTGTTATGCTGGCACACCATTACATTTAAAATAGAAAGGCACCCTTTGTTTTTGTCAAGTGTGTGTGCAGCGTTATTCGCAGCCCAGCACCTCGTCCTGGCTCCGCATCTGCTAAGCGTGCGCCCGGGAGCTTGCGTCCTGTTTTCTTTCAGCAACGTGGGACACTTGTAGGATTTTAAACACAGGGTCAGGGGCTGGGAGTCAACATCTCGGGATCACCTCCTCCAGTTCAGGGAGAGAAAGCAGGAAGAGCCTCTTCCAGAAAGCCCCACATATTTTATCTACAGTTCCTTTCCTTTACATCACTCCTGAAGCATAACCAATGACATTCTGCCCCACTTTCTCCTCCCCACAAGCCTCCTCTCAGCAAGGTTTTTGCTGCAGTTAGTTGCTTTATCGGAGGACTAGCCAAAGCTGCCTGCATGAGGAGCACCTACAGGACTGTCTCAGGTCTTTCGTTCAGAGCAAAGAAGAACCCAGCTAGCCATAGTAAACCGATGCAAATATTCTAAAGGAGTGTAGTCATTCAGGCTAATGTTTCAGAGTTAAGTGGGTAGAAGAGATTTTAAAACCCATTAACAGGACTTGACCTTGAATATGTTCTGCAATAGAAAACACAACCAAATTAAGACCCAATACCTTAAGGACTCCCTCAGTAACCCCTCTTAGGAGGATTCAGTGTTTTCTTGTTAAGGACAGAAAACTTCTAGAAATCAAACGACCTTGACGTGAAGCTAGAAGCATTCCAAAGTGAATATGTGTATTTTTTATACTTCAGGAAGCTTTTGTCTGAGGAACATATCTTAAAATCTTAGAAAATAGAATGTCCTTAGATTTTCTTATTAATTATGCCTACAGTTTTGAAAGATTAACAACAGATGTTTTGAAGTGGCATTTAAAAACATTTTAATGCTGCCTCTTTAGCAAACTGTTTTTTTCAAGTTTATCTTTATGAAAGGCATGAAAAGAATGATATAACCATGGAAACTGCTGGCCTTACTAAAAGCTGACCATTAGCTTTTTGTTTATTAAAGCATGGACTTATGGTTAAAATTTAAAAAGCAAGATCATGCTTATAGCATGTCACTCTTCAATTTACTTATAATAATAAATCTTGATCTGATCAGTACTCCCATATCTACAAGTGTTCCCTGGACACTGCTTGCCCAAGCACGGTAAGGCATGGAATTTGGCTATTGCCCAGGAAGCCTGTCCCTCTGCTCACCCTCACACCATGCTCTGCAAGAAGGCACTATAGATGCTGGGGCATGATAAGGAATAGATTTGGTCTTTGTCCAGGGTTCCTGGTACACATCTCCTACAACCCTTGGAATTTCCTGAGTGACAGGAAAGTCTAATTATTCCTAAGGTTCCCCTTTGGATCACACTTGAGGTGTGATGTTAATTTATACTATTAGTATGACTTAGAGTTGGGTCCCTAAATTGCCTCAGGATAAGGCTGGTCACCAGAATAAGCCAGAAGTTTCAGCCCCATTCATTTACCTCCAAGAAGGAGCAGAGGGCTGGAGATTAAACTATCAAAATGACTGAACAAGAAGATTTGAAGAGCTTTCAAATAGGTGAACACAGTTACGTGCCAGCTGAGTGGTCCACCCCAACTCCACAAGGACAGAAGCTCTTGTGCCCAGGTCTTTTCTGGACCTCGCCCTTTATACCTCTTTATCTGTATCCTTTTTCATAAATCAGTACAATATCTTTCTGCGTTTTGTGAGATACTCTGGCAAATGATCAAACCTGAGCAAGGGATTATGGGAACCCCGATATATAGCCAGTCATTCAGAAGTGTGAGTGGCTGGGCACTTGTGACTGGCATGTGAAGCAGGGTCAGACATCTGGGAATGGAGCCCTTCAACCCGCGGAGTGTGATGTGTATTCTGGGTCGTGTCCAGATTGAACACATTGTTGGATATTCAGTTGGTGCCTGGAGGGATGGAGACTGGCTTGTTGGTGTCAGAAGGCACCCCAAAGAAGCAATGCCACTTCGGCATGAAATCAAGTAGACCTAGAAACTTTGGGGAAAAGATACCTTGTGAGTAGGGACACCGAGCAATCCTGACGGATATGGATTCTTTCAGCAGAATGGACTCCCCAGTGGTGAGCCATGTGGACACTCACAGCACCATCTGGGAGAAGGGCCCTCCTTGCTGCAAGAGAAAGCCCACGGCCCATAATTTGGGATCCGCAACGCAACTAACTGTCATCTTCTTTCTTAACTTAGATCTTCTCCTTGTCCTGTAGTATCTAATATATTTTTAAGTGCTTCTATCAGGAATTTTAAACAAGTTTTCTTTACTCTGCCAAAGGTTTCGCAGCAGCCTTTTAGACTCAAATAGTACTTGCTGAAAAGTGGTTGACTTTTTATTTATGTATGTATCCATATTATTTTATGTATATATTTATTTGTATTTTTTTAATTACATATTTTTAAAATTCTATTTACAGAAAATTTATTTTATTCTATTGTATTTCACGTTTTTAGAGTATCTGCCCTTGGCCTGGGTATTTGATTCAGTGAAACAGCTCCCCCAACCCCTGCCCACACCAACTGACCACTAATGGGTGGTTCATTCACTTTACAGATTCTTGTGGGGAAAGAACTGCCAGACCTTTTAAACACAATTAAGCAGAATAGTTGAAAAATCTTTTTAACACTCTTCACTAGCTCTTGCTTACTTTAACTCACCACTATTTGGCGTGTGACCCCGCAGGAGATCTTTTAAGTCAAGACACTTAGTTAGCGTTCCCTAGGGAAGGTTCTAACCTGAAAGTCGCCAAATACAGCCTGGGAAAGGGCAGCTCAGCTTAGCACTAATTCGTAAAGTAGTGTTGCTTATCTTCAGCACAGAGAAGCCTGCATGATCCAGGCAGGGAGAGCCTGAGACAAAACACAGCACATTAGGGAAACAGGACAAGGGGAAGTGCACAAAGAAGGGGCATATAGGACACCAGCCCAGGAGGATCTAGCATGGGGAATGGCTCTGTGGGTGCAGAAAGTCTCCCTCAGTAAGAAGCTGGCACTTTTCTTTTTTATCTCGGCTTTTTGGGGGCTACAGACCCTGGATATGGAGACTGTCCATACTTTGAATCCTGGGTCCTGCGGGGATTCTGCAAGGGCAGGCAGCAGAGGCTGGTAGGAAGGCATGACGCAATGTTGAAGGGAAAGGATGGCAGCCTGTGGGAAGGAGAGAGGCAAGCCACCCATCTGGAGGATAGTGTTAAAAAGAGAATCACTCTTTTGCCTGAGACTCCAGATTGCAGGTCTTCACATATCCCCTCCTCTCAGAATTGGGGGACACTTCCAGGGACACTTGCTGCTGGAAAAGGAGACTGGGATGGTCAGGGGAACCCCAAGTGAACAGTGTCCTCACCTTGAGTGTGCCAGGAAGCTGAGTGAGAGTGTCCTCTTTCAGACAAGTCTGTCCACCCCACGCCCCAGAACACAGCCTATGTGCTATCTTACCAGTTCCAAGGGCTGCTGTGGACACATGCAACACTGGATTTAGTTCTACATATGGAACATTCTACTTAAACTGCACCAGAAACTAGAAGCTACTCATGTCTCTTTTTTTTTTTTTTTTTTTTTTTGAGACGGAGTCTCGCTCTGTCGCCCAGGCTGGAGTGCCGTGGCGCGATCTCGGCTCACTGCAAGCTCCGCCCCGCGACTTCACGCCATTCTCCTGCCTCAGCCTCCTGTGTAGCTGGGACTACAGGCGCCCGCCACCACGCCCGGCTAATTTTTTTTTTTTTTTTTGGTATTTTTAGTAGAGACGGGGTTTCACCGTGTTAGCCAGGATGGTCTCGATCTCCTGACCTCGTGATCCGCCCGTCTCGGCCTCCCAAAGTGCTGGGATTACAGGCTTGAGCCACCAGCGCCCGGCCGCTACTCATATCTTTTAACCTAAAGGCCTTTGGGTAAGGATGAAGGTACCACTTGGAATTCCCCATTATGTTTTTACCACCCAGCTTCATGTCCTGTCCTCCCTCACTCATGGATACTACAGAAAACCAGGAGCCAGCCCTAGCTCCCTGCACACACTCCTCTTTGTGGTTACCAAGAGAGCAAAGGAGAACTAAAAGGTGTCACAGACAGGCCAGCCACTGTGTAAGTTCTGGGATCACAGAGTGGCACGCTTAACCTAGGGAAATCATCTTTTCTTGCTACCAGGGGAAATGAGACAGGCTTATTGACACCACTACCCTAAGCTCACCCACAGTTCCCAGGGAGTACATATTTAATGTCGCTGTGGAATTTAGGGTAATTGGCGCCAGCCCTCAGGGCCACACACAATGACTTTATGCACCTGTGGAAACTAAGCACCTGAGTGACTTATAAAGAACCCACAAACTACGGGGCTCTCCTGAGAACTGGTGCTACCCATCCACCATGACCCACTTTCACCAAGATCTTTAGTGTTTCCAGAATGGAGATCTGTAGTCAGTCTAATTGCCTGGAAGACCCACACCCTCACTTTGATTTGGGATGCTGTGGCTAGCATTGTCTGCATTATCTGAGCTTCCGCTATTAAAGACACCCTTATTTCACCTACTTATCCAAGTCATTTTCATTCCAGAGTGTGGAGTTGCTGCTCCATTATCATGAAAGTCACTGCATAATCAATCTGGCCCCACATTTCTTCCAAGGAGATACACTGGCACTCTAAATCCAAAATCAAAGGCTCTACATGAGTACACAGTATTGCACTGTGGCAAGGTTTCATCACTGCCTCAGTTGGTGTGGTGGAGAGCCTGGTGTCCTTAATGAAGATGGAGAGGGAGCTCTGATTGTTCCAAAAGAAATAAGTCAAGAGACTGGATGCTGAGATGACACTTTAAAACACATCTTGTGTTTTATTCTAACAAAGATTTGGGTGCTTTGCATTATCTTGACTAGACTGTGGATATTACCAGGAATGTTGATGAAGGACAATACACCATCAAAAGTGATATTTATGAAACTAATGATATTGTAGAATCCCTGTGAATGTGTGCTTGAAAAGATATATATATATATATTGCCAGGAACTAATAGAACACTAAGTACATAATACATGTTGAATAACTATCCTCTCAAAGTATGAAAGAATATCAAAGGTACATAAGACATGCCAAAATAAAAACAATTGCCTTATGTCCTCCCTTAGAATATTTATTTGACTCTCAAATTAGAGTGACTAATTTCAGGCCATATTGATTGGATACTGTAGGTTTATTGTTATAAACGTAAGCCAAAGTCTTTCTTATTCCCTATGCAATCCTGCTACCCAATGCTTTCTTAAACATTAATCCTCACCTAATCTATTACAGAGAAAACGGGCTGTGATTTCACTCAGTTTGTTATACCCTTATCTCCTCACTTCCAAATAGATCTACATGACCCATTCTTACCACCCTCTATCCTATCTTCGAGAGTTTTCTCCACCTGTCCATGATAAATTGCAATACCTGATTATGCTCTGGAAATCACTTAGTCCATCAGTTATTCATTTTGCTTCCCACGTCTCTAGTTTCCATCACCTCTTGCTTTTTTTCTTTAGGTTACAAACTTATTTAATATCTTTAAAAAATCACTCACAATGTGTGTGTGTTTATCTGAATTGAGGTCCAGACTCTTCTTTTAATAGCTAAAATTATTCAAAGGATTTGGTATATTGACTGATTCCAATGTTTCAACATCTATTGATTTCTGAAAAGATGGAATTTTGGTGCTTCCTCTCAACACTACAGGAATGACTTTTGCAAAGCTCTCCGCTATCTTCTATGAGACTTAACAGCATGAACATCTTCAATCATTATTCATAGCCTTTTTGCATATTTGAAGCTATTAAACTTCCTATCTCTGATCTTTTTTAGATGTTGTGACATCATTTTTATTTCTGATTCCTTTCCTCTAAGTCTCCATCATCTTCCTGGAAATTCATATTTATCTCTCCTTGCTTCCATCATCCACTCCTTTCTGTAGCTCCTTGGTCATCTCTTCTACCCTCTGGCTTTAAATACCATTTGTATACTAATGGCTCTTAAAGCTGTGTCTCTACCTCTATTCTGTCTCTTGTGCCAAACTTATGGCTCAAAATCCATTTGGTATAAAAGTGAATCTATTCTATCTCACCAATTCTGTCCCCCAAAATTAGTTTGCTCCCTGTGTTGACTAATGTTATAACAATCTGTCCAGCTCTTCTGTTTGTACACATCTAGTCAGGCGTCAGTCTCTATCTTTTCAACATCCTAAATGTTACTCAAATCATTCTTCATTCTCGTTTTCTCTGCCTGGCCAATTCCCCATCTACTCTTGCCTAGATCATAGTAAAACAAGTCTTCTAACCGATCTCCTGTAGTTAACATTTTGCACTGCCATTGGCCACACCACTGCCATAGGATTCTTTCTGAAGCCCATATCTGATTACGCTGTCTCTTCTGGATGGCCTTTTTTTTTTTTTTTTTTTTTAAATTTTTTTAATGGAGTCTCGCTCTG
The DNA here is from genome assembly GCF_008728515.1 of Papio anubis. Taxonomy (NCBI): domain Eukaryota; kingdom Metazoa; phylum Chordata; class Mammalia; order Primates; family Cercopithecidae; genus Papio; species Papio anubis. The sequence continues at coordinate 95,414,345 of NC_044989.1, forward strand.
TCATCAGGTTGGAGTGCAGTTGCATCATCTTGGCTTACTGCAACCTCCACCTCCCGGGTTCAAATGATTCTCCTGCCTCAGCCTCCCCAGTAGCTGGGACTACAGGCTCACGCCACCACGCCCAGCTAATTTTTGTATTTTTAGTAGAGACGAGGTTACACCACCATGTTGGTCAGGATGGTCTCGATCTCTTGACCTCGTGATCCACCTGCTTCGGTCTCCCAAAGTGCTGGGAATACAGGTATGAGCCACCACGCCTTGCCCCTGGATGGCTTTTTAAAAGAGCAGAGGCAAAAGGCAGCACCTGCACTGGCAGCCTGGATGACCCTTCCCTCCACAGAATGTCAACTAATGTGTTTTAAAAAGTTGTTTTGAGTTGGGAAAGGGGAGAATTCCTTTTTCTGTCTTTAAAACCTATCTACTTAGTTGGAGATTTGGTTTTAATCATTGATATTAGAAACTCCTTTCCCAAATTCCTCCTCCCAGGGTGCTCACCAGCCCGCCCACTCGCTTCCCCAGTTATAAATATTCCATTAGTCTCATGATTCTGCCTCCTGGGTTATAATCTGAACCCACTACTGGCAGGGCAAGTTGGCTCATGCCTGTAATCCCAGCACTTTGGCAGGTTCAGATGGGAGGATTGTTTGAGACCAGGAATTTGAGACCAGTTTGGGCATTATGTTGTCCATTAAGCAAGACTCCATCTCTACAAAAATTAAAATAAAAAATTAGTCCCGCGTGGTGGCATGCACCTAGAGTCCTATCTACTCAGGAGCCTGAAGCAGGAGGACTACGTGAGCCCAGGAGTTGGAGGCTGTCGTGCACTATGATCTTGTCACTGCACTCCAGCCTGGTGACAGAGTAAAACTTTGTCCCTAAAAGACCAAAAAATTAATTAAAATTACATATATATATATACATACACACACACACACACACACACACAGATAGATAGATATCTATTACATGCCTATTCCCCAACTTAGTAGGTACTGGTAAATGCAAAGGGAAAGAATAAAATTGCTAAAAGTTATCACTGATATTGAAAATCACTGTATAATCACTAATGCATTTTCTGATAACCTGGAATAAATTCAGCCTCTTTTATGAAAGTAATAAAGTATAAAATCAATTATTATCTTGGATACTGCCTAACTCCCTAAAGAAGACTAAAGTGTGCAATCGTTAATACGTAAAAACAGCTAACTACAAAAAAAATGGATACATAAAGGATTTTAATTTTGTAAAACTAAATAACACAGAGTGGGTATTTATGAGTGGGTGACTAAAACAATATAAACAATTTGCTGAAAATAATTATCTTTGGGTGATTGGGTTATGATGATTTTATTTTATTGTTTTGCTGGTTTCTCTAAATGTTCTGCAAAGCTGTAGTAATTACATATTCTGTAAAAGACACAATAAATGCGAAAGAAGACTTGAATAGAATACATGAACATATTTTCTTGATAACAGTGGTTATCTATGAGTGATAGGGTTGTGAATAATTTATATTCTCATCTTTATAATTATTTTGGTTTTGTATTGTTTATTGTTTATACATGAGTTATTGATAACTAAAATATATTTTATAATATAATTTTAAATTAAAGACATTAAATGTTATTTTCATATGAAAAGTTAGAAGGGTGTTCTCCAGGATTTCATTGAAAGCTAATTCTATGCTAGTAGGACTATCCAAATTGCTAACCGTTTTCCCCATAGTCTTAGAATTGTCCCTCCAAATCAATCACTGGAAAAAAGCTGAGGAATGAAAGAAAAGGCACTGAAAATGGTGAGTGCATGACTGGCTGGAGAATGTAGTGACTGCAGTGGGTATATAATAGCTACCTTCTCAGGTGCACCATGTTCTTGCTGGGCAATAATGCCTCAAGGCTGGCTTCTGGAAACTGGAAACTGCTCAGCTGGCTCTTCTATGACTGACATTCACCTGCCATTGATCTCTCTCTATCTACCTCACAGGAGGCAGAGAGAAGTGGCTAATGGGTTGCTCCCCAGGCTGGGATTTCTTCCTTATCTAAGCAACGCAAGATTGGATGTAGGAGATGAGGCTATATCTCAGTGTCACTCCTCCCAAGAAGAAGCAGCAGTGCTTTCTGCCTCGTGCCCAGTGACCCAAGAAACAAATCACATCCATTCTTTCCACGGTGCCCTTTTCTCCTTATTGCTTTCGGGCATGGCAGAACACCTTCAGATTCACACATAAATCTTTTCTAGATCTAAAGCACCGAAAAGCGATTCCCCATGGTGGGTTATCTGTGGCATATTGTCAACCTAGCCAAACTTCTCCATATCACTTAGCATGTAGAGGGGCTATCACCCCAAAAGCTGAGTTGTTGAGTGATCAAGGAATGCAAATCAATCTTAGTGCTCAGCTTGAACACATAAACTAGAAAGTTGAGTTGGAAATTGCATCAGTATATATGAACATTATATATTCACAGCATAATGTTTCTTATGCAACAGCATCAGGAAATTTACCTACCTATATAGATTATTTTTCTTATGACTGAAGACAAACACATTATGAGCATGAAAACTTTATCTTAAGCATTTTTTATTGATTTTCCCCTCAAAACACAATACCCTGTTACAATAGCACACAGGGAGAATGTTAACCATTTAATGGACATAAAAGCATCATTCTCAGCTTCGATTTATGGACTAAGTTCTAAAGCATTGTACCTCCTTCACAGACTATTGAAAGAAAGAAATTTCACTTACTGTCACCACAGGCTTTAAAGTTTCTTAAGCCGTGTATGTGACTGATGTGAAACGGTAATAACTCCAACTACCACTAAAGGGATGTTTTAGAGACTACCCCAGACACGTTGCTATTTTGAGTCAGTGCTAACTGGGGTGACCAGCTGTCCTGGTTTGCCACTACAGTTTGATTTCCTAGAATACAATTCTTTCAGTGCTGAGGCTGAATTATTCCCAGGAAAACAGGGATAAGTAGTCACTCTCACGTTCACCAGTGGGGCACAGGAATGCTCATACCCAGGTACCCAGTGCTATTAGCTCCAAAGTGCAGAGCTGTGATCGTGGATTGCTTTCTGTTACTTAGTTAATTTTGTCTTTTTCGTTCATAGGCAGTGCCCTTTTCCTCAACTATGATTTCTTGCACTGCTTGTACTAGCAGCTTCACTCACCGTTTTCTCTCCTAACCACTTTCACTCCCGCTGTTCCTCCTTTCTGCTCTTGCTTTGCTTTTTCCGTCTTCTCTTCCCTCTCACTTCTCCACACACTCCTTTTTGTTATTTGCTTGCACTTCTTATTTCCATCCACACCATTTCTCCTGCCTGTCTCATCCCTCCCTGAAGGAAAACTTAATTGTATATCCTCTTTCTGCCGGTGAGATTCCTTCTGCCTTAACTTAGAGAAACTAACATGTGTGTCACATGCTGGGCTACTTTTGGCTTTCTTGCTATTTTCAGCCATACTCAATGTCCAAAGGATCTTTATTAATTAATTTTCCAAGGGTGTTGCTGCTGTAGTAATTGAGATTCTCCAAATAAGGGGATTCTCCAAAGTAAAGCCAACAAAATACCAAGGTTTCACAAGTCCCCGTAAGTGTTAAACAGAAAAGTGAACTCTTCATTAAGTTTGGGAAATAAGAAATTAAGCACATGGAAATGGATGTTTTATGGAAAGGTCTCTCAGACCCCGGGGTGTCCATTGTGGGTCACCATCGTGAATCTTGAAATTTCCTGATGTGCAGTTATGAAAGGTTGCATTGACCATCCCAGGACACCCCTCACCACACTGTCGCTGAAGCTCAGGGGTATGATGGCATTTTTTTCTGGAGGATAGCAGTAAAGTGACTGAGGAAGTAATGCCTTTTGCTAAATTACACAAAGTCTTTGAATCCGTGATGGATGGATTGCAAGCAGGTTTTCCAAATTCCTTTATCCAAGGGATGTCTTATAGGAGCAGTGTTTTGGGTACAACAATTTGGAAAAGAGATTATTGTACACGTCAAAGCATATGTAAGGATTTCTTTTATTATTTGATCACTGTTATGAGCTCATTCTTTAGTGGTTGGTTATATATTTGATAGAAAAAGCATAGTGCAGGGAGAATGTCACACACCCTTTTGAGTAGCCACAGGCATGAGAGGATATAATTCTCAATTATTTCCTATCCATTATGTGCCATCAAGTTTTCTATTAATTACTATGCAAATTTAGATGACCAAGCAGCTTTAAATGCAGGTAACATGGGCAGCTGGTGTTACATATACTAACCCCTCTTCCAGGATCTCCGAGCATAGGATCTATATTATTCACTGTGGAGAGTTCTTCAAAGTACCCCATAGCATTGTGTTTGAAACCCAGTGCTTTAAAACGCTTAACTCTGTTTAGTCAAGAGATTTCCCTCCTGTGTTCTAAGACAGTATTTTTGTTTGTTTGTTTGTTTGTTTTTTGAGACAAAGTCTCACTGTGTTGCCCAGGCTGGAGTGCAGTGGTGCAATCTTGGCTCACTGCAAGCTCTGCCTCCTGGGTTCAAATGATTCTCCCACTTCGTCATCCCTAGGAGCTTGGACTACAGATGCCTGCCACCATGCCCAGCTAATTTTTGTATTTTTGGTAGAGACAGGGTTTCACCATGTTGGCCAGGCTGGTCTCAAACGCCTGACTTCAGGTAATCTACCCGCCTCAGCCTCCCAAAGTGCTGGGATTACGTGCATGAGCCACTGCACCAGCCTAAGACAGTATTATTTCTAAAGAGCTAAGTTTCTCCTTTCCTTGGGCTTTCCAAACTTGTTTTGTTATGGAATAATAAATTAATAGTTTAATGTTTCTTCATTATAATATGTGGCATTGTTCATTTTGAAAACACAAGCGTGATATATTTTGCTTCCTTTCAAATTTATTTCCTCTGTGCCAACTATCTGTAAAATGCCACCCTTTCTACTGTACAGTGGCACTTCAGGACACTTTTTATACATAAGGAAAAAAATATTTGCTCTTTACTGAAACAAAAATATATTTTGAAAGAATATTTATTAATCTCACTCTGAAATGATTTGAGAATAGTTCTGCCAGATATAGAGAGTTGGGTTAGTTTTCACATCCAGATTTCTCTAGTTTCATTGTTTTACGATAAAGTACTTGGGAATACTTGGGAAGAAACTATTATTTACAATTTGTTTATAAATTTAGTATGAATTTATAACCATTATACGAGAAGCTTATCTCTTTAGAAATAGTACTGTCTTAGAACACAGAGGAGGAAAATCTCTTGGCTAAACAGAGTTAAGGTGTACGGAACAGATGGGTCATCAATATTTCATAAGGTGCTTTTCATATTCAGAGCTCCAAGTGCTTTATAAATATTAGCACAATATTCACAATATCTCTCTTGGGCAAGAAAGTGGCAAACACAATTCAATAATCCATTTCACAATTTGGAAAACTGAACCACTTAGCATCTTATTTTTTGACTCTTTGTTGAGAAACATTATCTGCAGAGATGAGCATTGGACAGAAAGTTAGGAACAGGTCCACGAGAATCTGATGAAAGATTCAAAAGAAGGAGGATGCACATGCTCACAATGGAGTGATACCTCTTTAGGAAGGCCCTAAGTGATGGTCACGGGGAGCTTCCTAAAATACGGTGACTTAATCTTACCACAAGAGTGTGAGTCAGTGGGTCTAGGATATAGCCCAGTAATGGGTGGAAATGAAGCAAGTTTGCGTGTGATTCTCTCCATGATCCCAAAGTTTGAAAACCACTCCTGTTGAGAAAGGGGGCACTGGGCATGGTGCTTATGTTCAGTGACAAACTTGGAGAATGAGCACGTGACGTGACCTTACAGCAGAGCCACAGCGAAGGGACTTCCCTGAGCTATCTGAGGCAAGGCTGGGGCAAGTGTTTTGCACAACCATTACTTTCCCTTCATTTGTGAAGGAGAACAAGGTTAAGAACAAAGAGAGGAGACTGCTGAGGATGCTTCCAAGGCCAGAGATCAGCATGGTTTTCATTTCAACACAGACCTGGGAGGAAAATGGGCAAACACACCACCACCGCTGTGAGTTTGTGGTCCTGTAGGAAGGTCAGCCCCAGTGAAGCGGCTAACACTGTCTGGTGTATATAACCCGGGGTTCATTGTCATGCATCAAGGAAGAATTCTGGACATGAACACATGTGAATAGGTTAAGGAGTGGAAAGTTTAACAGACAGAAGAAAGGAAAGAGGAGTGCAGTTCCTTGCGAAAGACAGAGAGACGTATAAAAAAAGGGAGGCAGTGGACTGCAGCTGATTTTACAGGCAGGCTGCAGAAGGTGTTGTCTGATTTACATAGGGCTCACAGATTGGTTCCATCAGGTATAACATCTACATAGTGCGTGGGGGAAGTCTAGTTGCCCCACCCTAACTTTCTTATGCAAATGTTCTTTCCAATGGATCAGCACCACCTTGTCTGCTCCTTTACAGTACGCGTGGCTGGCAAGGAAGGGAAGACGGAGCTACCATTTCCAAAATGTCTAGTCCTTAGTTCCTGCTGGCATTCACCCATGCGAGCTCCCACACTGCAGGCTCCACTTTGTTAGAAAATGACTTGGGGCTGCTTTTCATTAAAAAGAAAAGCCTTACCAAGGACTCCCATGCCCTTGCTATCTGCCTACGTAATTCCTTCTTAACTCTTGTATCATCAGGGAAGCCTTCCTGAAGATGTGATTCCCCCTGAGGAATGGAAATTCTTCAACCTCAGGTGTGTCCCCTGCCAGTTTGTGCTTTTCCCAGCAGAAATCATCCAGGACTGAAGCATTATACGGGCTGCATGAATGGGTGAGATGTCCAAATGGGAATCTTCCTGAAGCACGTACAGCCCGAAAACACGGCAAGCACGCTACACACTCCCACCATCTAAAACACAGGCTGTGTCATTCTGTTTTGAGTGCTATATTGGAAGACCTGAGATTGGGTAATTTATGAAGATGAAAGGTTTAGTTTGCTTACATTTCTACAGGCTGTACAGGAAGCATGGTGCTGGCATCTGCTTCTGGTCAGGCCTCAGGAAGCTTCTACTTATGGTAGAAGGTGAAGGGGTAGCTGGTATGCTACATGTGAAAGTGGGCATGAGAGAGAGAAGCAAGAGTTCCCAGACTCTCTCTTTTTTTTTTTTTTTGAGACAGGGTCTTGCTTCTGTTGGCCAGGCTGGAGTCCAGTGGCATAATCTCGGCTCATTGCAACCTTGGCTTCCCGGGCTCAGGTAATTCTCCTGCCTCAGCTTCCCGAGTAGCTGGGATTACAGGCATGTGCCACCACGCCCAGCTAATTTTTGTATTTTTAGTAGAGACGGGGTTTCACCATGTTGGCCAGGCTGGTCTCGAACTCCTGACCTCAGGTAATCCACCCACCTCGGCCTCCCAAAGTGCTGGGATTACAGGTGTGAGCCACCGCACCTGGCCCTCGAGTTCCCAGAGTCTTTTAAGCAACCAAATCTCCTGTGAACTCTGAAGTCACTCAAGTCATTCATGAGAGATCTGCCTCTTGATCCAAACACTTCCCACCAGATCCTACATCCAACACTGGTGATCACATTTCAACATGAGATTTGGACAAACATTCAAACCATCACAGGCCTTGTGAAGAGATGACCAAAAATGGGATTTGTGACCCTAGGCCTGGCATGTGGTTAAAAGAGTAAACCTGAGGGCCTTTTGTAGACAGTCCTTGGAGGATTGTGTCTCAGCTAGGAGAGGAAGGTTTCATTGTGAGGCCAGGACCCAGGTTTCTCAAAGTACCTGAAACACTCCAGCAGGGACATGGGGACAGGGGCCATGGCTGGAGAAGCCTCAGGAGAGCGCTCTGTGGCCAGAACTGCTTCACTGATACAGCACAGCCTGGGGCAGTGTTGAGGCCTTTCTCTCCCAGCCTCTGCTCAGGCCATTCAAGGTCTCAGCTGAGAGTGAGGAAGAATCCTATAATAACCTTCTTATGATATGCGTTTAAATGCAAACAGCCTTGTGTGGTATGGAGCTGTGAACCCATAGAAATGAACCCTTAATGACTCAAGTGTGTGGGATTGTCTTGTGGACCCTGCCACTCAGCTCAATAACTGCAGACTTGTCCCGAGCTTAGGGCCTCACTGGCTCTTTGTTTCTCTCTATATAAAATGAGGCCCATTGGGTTAAGTTTTGACTCTCAAAGCTTGTTGGCAAACCAGAACTGTGACAATAACCTGAGGGTAGGGCTTGGAAATCAAGGACTTAAAAATCTCTTCCGTTGGCTTTGGGTACCTTGAAGGTAAGCAGCCCTAAGGCTACTTCCCACACTCAAATTCTATCAATTCTTTAATCAGACCACCTTCCCAATCAACAGATTACACAGAGCCTGGCGCTGAGGACGACAGGACATAAGCTGGGAAGGTCTGGTTAGTGGAGGTGAATCTGAGCACAGCCCTCCCAAGTTAGGGTAGGTGTGGGGGTGGTGCCAGAGGCAGGTGTGGTTAGACATGAGTAGAAAAAGTTACCTCTGTCTCCCCAGGACCACGTGTTTCGTAGTGTTTAAAAAAAAATCAGGGAAATAAGATGGTGGCCTAAAGTTTTGAGAGAAAAGAACATACTTTGTGTTGGCTATGCTGTACTTGAAGCACCAGCAAGATATCCAGGAAAAAAAAATACTTTTTTTTTTTCTGAGATGTTGTCTTGTTCTATCACCCAGGCTGGAGTGCATCGGCATGATCTTGGCTCAATGCAGCCTCCACCCACCTCCCCAGTTCAAGTGATTCTCCTGCCTCAGCCTCCCAAGTAGCTGGGATTACAAGCATGCACTACCATGCCGGACTAATTTTTGTATTATTAGTAGAGACAGAGTCTTGCCATATTGGCTAGGCTGGTCTCAAACTCCTGACCTCAAGTGATCTGCTCACCTCAGCCTCCCAAAGTGCTGAGATTACAAGTGTGAGCCACCGTGCCTGGCCAAAACATTACTTTTGAAAGGCTTAATCATCTGGTTAAAGATTGCACACCGAGGCACAAAATGTTCTAAATAAGTCTGGAGAGGTGTCTGGGTAGTTGACATGAAACTCTATCCTGTGCCCACCAGAGACTAATCCAAGTTATAAAGGCTATACTTTCAGTGCAACAAATATTTATTGAGTTCCTACTATATGTGAGAGACAGACCAGCTGTGGGGTAGCCTGGCCCTGCCCTCAGTAAGCTGACAATCTGGTGGATGATACAGCTGTGCAGGGTGTAGGAGCATCATTCCACTGTTGCAATGACTACAACCTAAATGCAATGGTGGAGAGAAGGCTGTAACCCAGGCTGCATAGGGCCGGAGAGTCTTCTGTGCCGTTGTTGCTTTTCTTCCCTTTTTGTCACGGTCTTTGATGTGCATGTCTCTCAAGCTTTTGACTCTCAAAGTTTGTTGACAAACAAGTTTGGGTGCTAACAAAATGACCAAGAACTTCAGGACCAGCTCACACCATGAGTCTTATAAGAGAAGTTTTGCATTTCCCCTTTCTTTTCACAAAGCCACTAAATTGCCCAAAACTCATGAGTTAGAATTGCAATTTGGAAACTCCTTGGGCAATTCAGAATCCCTATGAATGTTGTATGTCATTGAACGCTGATAGGAATTTTCAGTTGGTGAGAATTTCTGCTAGGCTGACAGCAAGCTATCTCTAGCATCTGTGAATTGGTAGCCTGTGTTTTTCTAATTCCCTTTTCTCAGACAGGTTAGCTCTTCAAATCTCTGGGCTTTCCACACAAGTGTCTGCTCTTGATGCTTGCCTCACACAAAATCATATCACATCTCCTCACTGGGTCTTGAACTGTATCCTGTAGTCTTGACGTCTGAAACACCAGTGAGTCCCCATAAGGTCAACATTCACTTATATCCTTTTTTTTTTTTTTTTTTAGACGGAGTCTGTCTCTCTCACCCAGGCTGGAGTGCAGTGGCACCATCTCAGCTCACTGTGCCCTCTACCTCCCAGGTTCAAGTGATTCTCCTGCCTCAGCCTCCCATGTAGCTGGCAATACAGGTGTTGCAGGAATCGGGAGACTGGAGAGACCAGATGGGTGGAACAGGAGGATTTTATTTAGGTGGCTGCTGGCTTAGCAGATTAATATCCAGAGGCTGAGCAACAAACGAAGACAGGGCTTGACTTTTATTCATGCAATCGAAGGGGGGTGGCTTGCCAGAGGTGTGAAACTTGTGGGGTGGGGAAAGCAAGCTTACTGAAGCAGAACAAAGGCAGTTAATAAAACTGTGACAGGTTCCTAACTCAAGCTTACATATGACTCTTGCTATGCAGGCCAGGTGGCTGTTATTTAGGGTTGCTCAAGATGCCTGCACAGCCTTATCTCATGTCCTTCACTATGGCGCCCAGATGGCTGCAATCTAAGCTTGCTTAAGCATGTCTCATTACCTCCACAGTGCTACAGAGACGTACGGACACTAGTTACATAAAACAGAAATCTATAAACTCATAAAACTTGCAGAGCAGCGTATAATTGGATGGAGTAGGGAGGGATTCAAGGGGGAAGCTGGTCATACCAAAGGAAAGAGGGAAAATTTGTTTTTCCTCTCACATGTCTTGCTTCACAGGCACATGCCACCATGATTGGCTAATTTTTTTTTTTTTTTTTTTTTTTTTAGTTGAGACAGGGTTTAACCAATTGGCCAGGCTGGTCTTGAACTCCAAACCTTCAATGATCTGCCTGCCTCAGCCTCCCAAAGTGCTGGGATTACAGGTGTGAGCCACCCCACCTTGCCTCATTTATATTCTTTATCAGTTTTAGTTCCTTTTTTGTTTCTAGCACTTGGAAATTATCTATCTATTTATCTATCTTAGCATGGATATAAACAAAAGTACCACACAGAGCTGTGTTTAAAGTTCAGACTTGATGATTCTTATGTTTGAAACCTGGCACTGCTATTTACTTCTCTATTTTGGACAATTTATTTATTTCTATGCTTAAGTTTGCTCACCATGGAGTTGTTTTTAGATAAACTCTCTTTGTTGTGGAGCAATGTTAGGTTTATAGGTAAGTCTCAAACATAGTACAGAGAATTCCTTATACCCAACACTGAGTTTCTCCAATTGTTAACATCTCACATTAGCATGTACATTTTCTGTCGCACAGTCCCATCCTGAATCCCATGTTATATTTAGTCCTTATGTCTTCTTAGGCTCCTCTTGGCTGCGACAGGTTTCTTAGATTTACCTTGTTTTTGGTGAACTTGACAATTTTGAGGAGGGCCAGTCTAGTATTTTGTAGAATGTCCCTGAGTTTGAGTTTTGTTGATGTGCTTCTCATGATTAGGCTGCTGTTATGGGATTTTCTCAGAGGAAGACCACAGAGGTAAAGTGCCATTTTCATCATGTCACATCAAGGGTACACACGAAAAGCATGACTGATCACAGTCGATGTTGACCTTGATCACGTGGCTGAGGCAGTGTTTAAGGTAATGTGGTATACAAGATGGGATCGTGGGACAGAGAAAGAACATTAGATAAAAACTAAGAAAATCTGAATAAAGAGTAGACTTTAGCTTAGAATAATGTGTTATATTGGCTCATTCATTATGACAAATATACCATACTAGAGTAAAATGTTAATAATAGGAAAACTCAAGTGAGTTTTTGGGATTCTCAGTATTATCTTTGCAACTTTCTTATACTCCAAAGCTGTTTTACATTTTTGAAAGTTATAAATAAATAAATAAAATCATGAAGAAAAGAAAAACTTACTGTGTTTTATCTTTTTAACCCTTCCCTTTCCCAAAACCCCTGGCAACCACTCATCTATTTTCAGTCTCTATTGTTTTGTTTTTTAAAGAATGTCATATGATTGGAGTCATGCATTCTATAGCCTCTTCACACATATTTATTTCACTTAGCAATGTGAATTTAAGATTCTTCCATTTTGTTATATGGATTGATAGCTCACTCCTTTTATTGATAAATAATATTCATTTTATGAATTCTATCCATTCATCTACTGATGGACATCTTGGATTCCTCCAGTTTTTTACAATCATAAAATATTTGCATGAAGATGTTTCTGTGGACATAAGTTTACAAACAAGTCAGAAAAATACCTAGGAGCACAATTGCTGGATCATATGCCAGTAGTATGTTTAGCTTTGTAAGAAGCTGCCAAACAGTCTTCCAAAGTGGCTGTGTCATTTTGCTTCCCCACCACCAATGATGGTAAGTTCCTGTTGCTCCACATCCTCTCCAGCAACTGATATTGTCAGTTTTTTGGATTTTAGCCATTCTAAAAGGAGTAAGATTGTATTTCATTGTTATTTTCATCACAGGCATTTAATGAGAACTGAATGTGATTGCCATTTAGTTAATTTTTCCTCCTATTACAGGATTTATGTGTTGCAGTTATTATATTTTATCCAGGATTTCTGTGTGTATTAGTAGACTGAGTCCCATCTACATCAACTCAGTTCACCATGGAGATATCATTTCATTTCATGAAATCTTTTGCTGCTCATTTAACATGAACTTAAGGCGATTTCTCAGAGCCAATACTCATGTTTCTGTACAAGTTATTATTTCAGAGACAGACACATTCCAAATTAAACATGAGGGATATTTGCTATTGATATGATACCCAGCTGTCTAAAAGCTTATCTATAAATGTTTGCTGGGTATTCTAATGAGCACAGTAAACATTCGTGTGTGTGTGTGTGTGTGTGTGTGTGTGTGTATGCCTAATTTATTCTATCTTCTTTCCTCACTCATTTGTCTTGAATTGAGTGATTTAAACTTGACATAAGTACTTAGGCTTCTGAAGATTATTCAGGTGAATTACGCATAAGCAACTTGGAGACAAGTGACACCGCCAAATCTGCCTGCCAACATGTTGATGCAATGAATGTCGCCCTTGTCTTTTCCTAGTTTGTGATGAGTCGTCACCTCATCATTACAAAATGACTGAGTTTGCTAAATATGCCATCTTGTCGCTGAGGTTTTGATTTAGTTGTAGTTAGTGCAATACATTACACTACATGTTCATCCCTTATTGAAATTGGCATCATCACAACTATCATATTGTTTTCTATATTTTTACTTGAACAATCATTTTTTAATACTCTCTGTCAAGCCAAGTTTTAATCAACAACCTCAGGCTTCTGTTGAGAGCGATAGGATGTAGATTTTATCTGCCTACATTAAAGAAATGGGAAAATTGTGACAATGTAAAGCATTCAGAATAAAACAGCATACTCTGCAAGTTTTGGGGGTTAATGATTATGAACATTCCTCATCCATAACATGAGATGGGGAAGAAATGGATCAATAATATGAGTTGCTGCTGTTAGCCATGCCAAAGCAGTGGTGTGGGAAATTCTTGTTGACCTCTCAAGGGGAAAACAGATGAAAGCAATCCTCTGGTCCACTGTAGCCAAATAGATGTGGGAAATTTTGTGTGTCTCCAAAGTTAATGGAAAGGCTAACTTTTTCTGCAGTATCAAGACAGATCTGTAATAGACAGTAAAGGGTAAATGTAGAGTCTTACAAAACTTTATATCCATAGGAATTCATACTCTCTCCATTAAATTCAGAGTCATGGGTTCCTTGTGTTTCAAAAAGCACATAGCCAGTATTATCTTTACAATTTTCTTGAATGGGGAAGAAATAATAGAAGAGGCAGCTCGGATGAGAGAATTATGGTCACTGTATTATGGGTAATAATTAAAGCATTCAATTTCAGAAAATAAGATGAACTTTATTAAAAGACTGAAGTCAGGAGATAATCTACTCGGAAATAATATATAAATAAATTATTAGAAAACAAAAGATAACCAACAAAGCACTGATAAAACTGCATCAACTGTCATCCACGTGGAATAGCACCAATTCACATAAATATTGTTAAAGTGAATAGATCAAAAGCTGAAAATATAGAGGGAATTTCTTTTCCAAGGAATGGTGTAAGCTGAGTTGGAAGAATTCAGTCTGTTATGCTTGAAGTAAGATCATTTTTTTCTTACATATGCACTTTCTGAATTAACTCTAACACTGCTGAGTTAGTAAAGAAATCTTTGAAGAAAGTGACTAACATTCTTGTTTTTATAGTTTGGGTGGCCTACTTTGGACCCAAGTACATGTATAACAGATGAAAAAAACAATATGTGAAGGCAGTATTATAGTTGAGATTTTGAACACACCATACTCCAGAAAATCTAACTTATGATTCCTGTGGTAACAGTAACTCTTTCTCTCTCTCCGTCTCAGTCTCTTCTTTTTTTCTTCTTTTCATGTACTAAATCTAGATATGATTTAAAAAATATCTGGACTCATTAGACTTTCTGGACCTCAGGATTAAGAATTTATCTCACTTTTATCTTTTCACGTCTTCTCCCTTAATCTTTTTTTTTCTTTTTCTGAAACTACAATGAGATGTATGTAATATCTGCATATTTTGTTGTGTGTTTCTCACATTTTTCTGTCTCTCTACGCTGCAATATGGGGTAGTTCTTCTTTCTTCTTTCCATATGAAAACATATCTATCTTTCAGTATACTGCTTCTCCTTCCATTTGTGCTGTTTCATATCAGTCTTTAAGTATACTACTTATTTCCATCTCTACTCAATTTCACATCCGCCTCTCAGTGCACTGCGTCTCCTTCCATCTCTACTCAATTTCACAGCCTCCTCTCAGTGTACCGCGTCTCCTTCCATCTCTACTCAGTTTCACATCCGCCTCTCAGTGCACCAGGTCTCCTTCCATCTCCACTCAGTTTCACATCCACCTCTCAGTGCACCGCGTCTCCTTCCATTTGTACTGTCTTTTGCGTACTCATCTGTCGAGGTTTTCATTCCAATGTAAATGCTTCACTTCTAGAAACTGTATTTTTTTTTTCTTTCAAGCCTGCCTGCTTTTTAAATTTTTTTGAGGCAGTAGCTCTCTGTTACCCAGGTTGGCATCAGTGGCACAATTATAGTTCACTGTATCATCAAACTCCTGAGCCCACCTTTTAAGTAAGTAGGAAGACAGGTGCCTGCCAGTATGCCAAGCCAATTATTATTATTATTTTTTTTTTTAGAGATGAGGTTTTGCTATATTGCCCTGGCTGGTTTTTTTTTTTTTTTTTTTTTTTTGAATCCCACTGCTGTGTCACCCAGGCTGAAGTGCAGTGGAATGACCACAGGCACAGGCCAGGCCACCACGCCCTGCTTTATTTATTTATTTTTTATTTTATTTTATTTTATTTTATTTTACTTTTTTCATAGAGACTGGGTTTCACCATGTTGGCCAGCCTGGTCTTGAACTCCTGACCTCAAGTGATCTGCTTGCCTTGGCTTCCCGAGATGCTGGGATTACAGGCATGAGCCCCTGGCTGGTCTTAAACTCCTGGACTCAAGCAATCTTTGTGCCTCAGCCTCCCAAGTAGCTGGGATTACCTGCATGAGGCAAGGTGCCTGGCCTAGTCGGCCTGAAAGTTTCTGATAATAAACAGTACCTTGTTTGTGTATCCTATTGCCTCTTTTACAACTTCAAACATTCAAATTGTACTTGTACTTAGTATTGTATAATCCCAATGGCTGAATTTCTTGATTAGGCAAAGTGAAGAACTAACTCTGCTGCTTTATTTATTTATTTATTTATTTATTTATTTATTTATTTGCTTATAGTGGTTTTAAGGGCGGGTGTGTGTGTGTGTGTGATACTGAAATAAAAGTTCATCATATATTCTGGTCTGTATATGTAGAATCTAATTTCAAGTTGATAGTGCATATCTCTTCTGGGGTGTTATATCTCTTCAGTCAAAGCATGTGCCCTAATCAGAGGGCATGTAAATTTAAAATCTAAAACCATGTATGAGAAGCTTATAATTGCAAATAAGTTATCAGGTATATTTTTCTCTCCAGAGACAAATTTCAATGGATTATTACCATTGAAATCTCTCCACACAGGCTGGAAGATTGTTTTTTAATCTAGCCCTTGTTTTCATGCAAGGTATAGCCTGTCAATGTGTTTGGATCTTTTTGTAAATCCCCATTTTTCTCTGGCCCAAGGTCCTGTCTCCTCTTCCCCATAAAGCCCAGGTGTCTGAATCACTAAAACCCTCACACATTAGAGCTAGCAGAAGCTTCACTGTCATTTTGTATCTTTTCTATAACAGAAAGTATTTTAAATTTCCAAACTCACCTCCACCTTGGAAGGACAGTTCTCCAGAAGGCATCCAACTGACCTTCTCCCAGCGCCCTTCTTGCCTGTAGTTCTCAATAATCACTAGAACGGCTGGGTACGTAACATGCTGAGATAGGGAGAATGGCCTGACAGTTGGGGCTCTGTTGTCATGCTGCCCTAGAAACAGAATGTGCTTTCCAGCTGCATCCATGTCCCTACAAAGGACACAAACTCATCCTTTTTTATGGCTGCATAGTATTCCATGGTGTATATGTGCCACATTTTCTTAATCCAGTCTGTCACTGATGGACATTTGGGCTGATTCCAAGTCTTTGCTATTGTGAATAGTGCCGCAATAAACCATCATTCTTAGCAAACTATCACAAGAACAGAAAACCAAACACCGCATGTTCTCACTCATAGGTGGGAACTGAACAACAAGATCACTTGGACTCGGGAAGGGGAACATCACACGCCGGGGCCTATCATGGGGAGGGGGGAGGGGGAGGGATTGCTTTGGGAGTTATACCTGATGTAAATGACGAGTTGTTGGGTGCTGACGAGTTGATGGGTGCAGCACAGCAACACGGCACAAGTATACATATGTAACAAACCTGCACGTTATGCACATGTACCCTAGAACTTAAAGTATAATAATAAAAAAAAAAAAAGAAAGAAACAGAATGTGCTTTAATGCTGTAGCCCAACCATTCCTATTGTCCCAGAGCGTGCCACCTGGGGGTGGGGATGCTGCTCTCTGGGGATCCTCAGGCTGCAGTGCAAGTGGTGCCCGTGCATTTGAGACTCCTTCTGCTCCAGGCAGCTTTCCTGAACCTTGAGGAGGACTGGCTGGTGATAAATCCTAGGCTTCTGTTGTCCCTCATTGCCTGTCTGTGAGTAATAAACCTGCTTTCTGTAACTTGTTGCGTATATGTGTGTTCTGTCTTTCTTAACTCAGTTTGGTCACCAGCGCACTGCAAACCTGCTTCCGGTCTTGTTCTCTCCTACTTGGAAAGGTGAGTGATGCCAACAGCGTAGTAACTCCAGGTATTGAATAATTCAACTTATTCATACCTAAGTGATCATGGTTGTGACCAACCTTTCCAGATGACTTTTGACTTCAGACAAGGAGTTTATTAACTTGATGCTGAAATAATTTCTAACAATAACATTCTTACAAATGCATTTGAGGGGAAAGTAATTTCTGGAAAGCTACACATTTTTACCAGCTTTGTTGTTCACATGAGTTATTATTGCAGCTGTCACATTCCTTTTTCAGACCTGCTATGATGGAGATCACGTATCTCTTGTAAATTTTATTCATTCAGTAAGTGTGTATTAAGTGCCTACTGTGTGCCAGACTTAATGCTAAAGCAACAAGGAAGCAAAAATGAGAAAAGTGAAACGGATTCCTTCCCTCATAAAGATTACAACCCAGTGGGAAAAAGGAAGAATCCAACAATTACATAAACATATGTAAAAGCACATGAGAGAATTGTGGAAAGCCTATTTTGTACAGAGGGATAAATCTTATAAAAACAAAGAAACAGCTTTGTGAGAAGGTATTTTATATATATATGTATTTTTTTCTAATTTAGTAGTGAGAGTTTCTTCACGAAGGTGGCTATGAACTCTAGCTCTGCTCTTATGGGACTCCAGGGATTTGATTATAGATTTTTATGATATGCTTTTCGCAAAATACTTTTTTTTTTTTTTTATCCTGGTGGATAGCCTAATGCCTAAGCATTTGATCTGTGACCAAGTGTCCCTCTCACAGGAATATCCTGGGAGGCACCACAGTGGCTGTTGTCTTACCTGTGTCCAATTGACTCCAAGCAAAATAGTCACCCTCTGGGAGAGCCCTGATGAGCAAAGAAGCTATATTCAGGTTTATCAGTCAGGTGAGACACAGAGAAAGCAAGTGAACAAAATACAAAAAATAACAGAGGTGGTTTATTACCTACAGATCCCAGAGGGAAGAGGACAGCACACCTCACAGGGTTAATGGGAAGTGGGGAACCACAGAGGACAAGCACACTCAGCTAGTGGGTGGGGAGCAAGACAGAAAACAAGAGACCTGTGGGCTGAAGCTTTTATTGGCTTCCAGGGTGTTACCCAAACATGTTTCCCAAGAGGAATCAAGATTGGTGGGTTTACAGCAAGCTGGAATGAGTTCCTTAGAAACATGCTATGACTGAGAGGTGGCCATTGTGATATATCTGCTCAGTCTA
Organism: Papio anubis; assembly: GCF_008728515.1. NCBI lineage: Eukaryota > Metazoa > Chordata > Mammalia > Primates > Cercopithecidae > Papio > Papio anubis. Next base: position 95,432,705 of record NC_044989.1, read on the forward strand.
TGCAAGGTGTGGGGGTCAGTGGTGCAAGTCAAGTAGGTTGTGTTCTAGAGAGAGGTAGTCACCAAGAGGTGGTTATTTAAAGCAGACATCTGGACTGATAACAGTGAGGAATAGGAAGGAGGTCAAGAACTGGGAATTGTGTCAAGAGTGGCAGCCCCTGCTTCTGGGATGAGGAAATCTAGCTTATATTCAAAATACACCAAAGCAACATAAAATTATAGGAATTCACTACAGCCTATAAAGACAGATCTGAGTTTATCCAAGGAACAGATAAAGAAGTGATACTAGTGGTGAGATGAGAAGAAGGACTTGGGTCTGGAGAGCCCGGGAGATCAGAGCTGCTGATATGACAGAGAAGAAAGAGTGCTAGGCAATGGGGCTGGGGAGGTAGGCATGGCATGACTAATAGGGTTGAGGAGGTTACTCTGTGGGCAGTCTTGTTTTAGTCAGGAAACAAGCACAGAGGTCCACACTAGAGAGAAGCAGAGAGGAAATGGAGTCAATATAGTTAACATGGACAGATCTTTCTTTTCAATGAAGACGATGTAGATGTCTTAGTCACGTCTTAGCCATGGCTAAATTACTATACCCCATGCTTTCCTCTTTTAAACTATCAAGAACTATTGTGAAACTACACTAAGAATCAGATCAGTCGTCAAAATCATTTCATATTTCCTCACATCCAAATATTGCAAAAGCAGTGAACTTGAACTTTGCAGAGAAGAACTCCTTGGAATTAATTTTATTCCTCAAATAACATGCCATCAGAGGGTCTGTCTCTCTCTCCCACTGTTAGGCCCTTTCCACATGGCAACCAAAACAGCTCATCACCAGAACACTGGGGGGAAATAACAATTTAAGCGTAAACGAGCACCAATTCCTCAATAATCATAAATTCATTTATTCATTTTATCAGTGAAAAACGTATTAAACATCTATTATGTGTCAGGCTCCATTCTCTATCCCGTAAAAGGAAAATTAATTAACTTCCAGTAGCTTCATTTTATTAGCAAGCTTTTGAAAGTATGGCCCGAGCAGTTATTCTCCTAAGCAGTCATCCAATAAAAGTTTGTACCAAATGCCCTCCATCCCCCTTTTAATGAAACAGTAAGCTAATAGACACCGAAGAGCTAGAAGCCAAAGAGCTTTGAAGAGATGCCTCGCCAGCTGCTGATTTTGCACTGGACCCTTCTGAGATAGCTGGTGATAACTCAAACCAGCACAGAGGTAATTAGCTGCTAATCAGGAACACACAAATGTTGTTTCAATCTGCGTGTTTTTTCTTGTCTCGCTTTTGGAAATATCTCAGAAAAATACTGCATGGCTGTCATAACTCTGTGAACTAAATTTTTTAAAGGGGGTGGAGATTGCGAAGCCACCCTTTATGAATACAACAAATGGGCTCAAGTCCTAGTTCACAAATTTTTAGTAACATTGTTTCAGATGGACCCTAGCTTCACCTCTTTTTTTTTTTTTAACAATAAATAAGTTGAAATTAAAATACAGGCTAACAGATTAGCCAGGCAGAAGAAAGATCTCAGGGACAAATAGTACTGTCCTCAAAACACCAGCAGGAAAGAGCCATATATATATCTGCATTGCATTGTATTTTTCTATTTTCTATACCCAACTAAGCCAAATAAAGTTCATGGTATTGTAGAGGTGGCTCTACTACAATGATATGTTTAGATTCACCTGTCTGTAATTTTAGCTGTAAGTAGTATAGATTTGATTAACATCTTTAATACTGACTATTGAATGGGGACAGAATAGACTTAGCTTTTATGGGGATAAGTCATTTCTGTTCATGAAGATCTTATAGTATCTTATAGGTAAGATAGAAGTATCTAGGTATCTAGGATTTTTGTCTGTCAGCAATAAAGAAAAATCATGAATGAACCCCTCCTTACAGTGCTGCAAAAAAGTGAACCTATCTGTTTTTGGAAACATTTAAAGTAGAGAGAATATTCCCCTCTGCAGGGGACAGTTTATGTGAAGTTGTTCTTGAAGACAGAGAAAAGGCTTAGATGATCTTTGGGAAGCCTCCCGCCCAACCGTCCAGCAGTGACCTCCCCTGGTAAGCCTACTGATATCTTCTTCCCTCTATGCTGCTTTTGTGTGAAGGGTAATAGCTATGACACCTACGGTAATTCCAGAAATGCATGTGTCCCACTGAGTGCTGCTTTTGTCTATTCAGCAGGGTGAGACTCAGACATTGTGGCACTTAGCAGTAACTTTGATAACTCAAAAGAGGCAAATGCTCATGAGAATTTTCCCCTATCACAGAGACCTGGCAAGATTATTTTTCTCCTGCAGTGATGAAATAAAACATTAAATATTCTGTCTTCTCCAAACAAAAAACATAACACAATCCCTTTTTATCTGACAGTTTACTGAAACTTATTTTTCTGGGTTCATCAGTTATTGTTTTATTTTACTTATTTGTATTTATTTATTTATCTATTTATTTATTTATTTAGAGACGGAGTCTCGCTCTGTCACCCAGGCTGGAGTGCAGTGGTGTGATCTCACTGCAAGCTCCGCCTCCCGGGTTCACGCCATTCTCCTGCCTCAGCCTCCCGAATAGCTGGGACCACAGGCACCTGCCACTATGCCCGGCTAATTTTTTTTTTTTGTATTTTTAGTAGAGCCGGAGTTTCACTGTCTTAGCCAGGATGGTCTCGATCTCCTGACCTGTGATCCGCCCTCCTCAGCCTCCCAAAGTGCTGGGATTACACACTTATCGACTTATATCTCTGCGAGGTAAAAGAACTGCATATACAATCACTTATGGATGCTATAAGCCAGTGGACAAAAATAATATTAAAAAGAGAGACAAAGAAAAAATATTGGATATTGGGAAACTTAGATTCCAGGACTGGTGTCCACTTTGCACCCTGAACTGTTGGGACAGTTAGCCACCTGTAATCCTGAGTGGGAAGAAGCAGATGAATTATTATCTTACTAGTTTTTATTCATCTTAAATGTATGTATAGCTTGCATTTATTTCAATGTTTAATATTAGAAACGTTTTGGTCTTTCTTTAGAAGTTTGGTAATATTCTTGTGACCAGAAATATGCCATAGAAAATTAACTCTTGTTTCTATCAATTATTCTACAATAAAGTTGTTTTCATTATTATTTATTTATTTTAGTTATTTATTTATTTTTTGAGACAGAGTCTTACTCTGTCACCCAGGCTGAAGTGCAGTGGTGCGATCTTGGCTTACTGCAACCTCCACCTCTCCTGCCTCAGCCTCCCGAGTAGCTACGAACTACAGGTACATACCACCATGCCTGGTTAGTTTTTGTATTTTCAATCGAGATGGAGTTTCACCATGTTGGCCAGGCTGGTCTCCAACTCCCGACCTCAAGGAATCCACCCACCTTGACTTCCCAAAAGGTTGGGTTGGGATTACAGGCATGAGCCACCACACTCAGCCAAGTTGTTTGTATTATATGGCATTTGGTGTAGTCTCAATTTCCAAGAACCTATAGGTGACCTTAAGTGAAGCTTTACTGTACTTTTTAGGCTTGCTCCTATCTCAGCAGTGAAAGTGGCGATCCCTCAGACATACTCTCTGTTGTTACTAAGGACTATACAAAACAAAGCCTAGCACATATTTTTAAAGTTTTAGGGCTAATCCTAAATCAATTTTGACACCTTTCTCACTCCTTCTGTTTTGGGCCCCCTTACACACATACCCAATTGTGTACCCCACAGTCAGGGCCATCTCGCCTTCAACCTCAGAAGTGCCCTACATCAGTGAGGGTACCTTGTACAGCCGTATCTTTTCACTGCCACAAATGTTATATTAGATGTTTATAGTCAAATACAGACTATAGAGTAAAAAGTGTCCCAGTTTTTTCTTTGTCTCTCTTTTTAATATCATTTCTGTCCACTGTCATATGGTATCCATAATTGATTATAGCTGCAGTTCTTTTAGCTCAATAGATAAGTGATGTTTTATGTGATTTGCAAAGTGTTTTCTGTTCGGTTTCAGTTTTACATCTCCCAATTTTCATAAAAAGAGACACTTTGCCTTGGGCTGACTCATCTCTCAATTCGTCTGCCATCTCTTATCTATGACACACACCCACACTCACTCAGATAGGAATCATATAGACATGGCAGTTCACCTCACGTGCACAGCATTGGGATGTAGGGGAGGAAACTGAAATACCCAGAGAAAACCCACACAGACATGCAGAGAACACGCAAATGCCACTCAGACAGTGGCCTTGCAGAGACTATATATATTTTTTCTTATCAACACATCATTGAAGAAAATTACACCATTGAGAGACTTGCTGTAGCAAAATGGGCTGGCAAAAAGCCAGAGCTGTCCTGAAGATACAGTAGCCAGCCCAGTTCCTAAGGCAGGGATTTAGAGTGACTTTGGAGTGTCCACTTACTGAAGTGTAAAATCGCTAAAGGAGATTTGGGTGGGAGTCGGGATAAGCTGCTCAATTTTGGACATGTTAATTTAGAGACAACTATTTAGTACATATGTGGAGAGGGCACGTGGGCACTTGGAGACATGAGTTCAGAGAGAGTTCTAGGCTGTGGACGTAGATCTGGGAGTTGGTGTTTAAATGGAATTTACAGACATGAGACTGAGTGAAAGCATCATAGCAGAGGGAATGTTTAAAGAAGAGAGGAGGCCTGGGGACATTTAACACTTAGAGGCGCAGGTATAAGGAGGAGCCTGTGAAGCAGAAAAATAAGTGGTACCAAGTGAAGCAGAAGAAGAATAGTGAGGAAGTGGAGGTGAGAGAAGAAAGTGTTTCAGGAAGGAAGGAGTCACCAGCTGTGACACATCTGGCGTAGGACAAATGAGATGAGCCCTGAAAATTGGCCATTGGCTTCAGCAAAGTGTAGTAGTTGGTGAAGTTGAAGAAGGCCAAGGCGGGCGGATCACGAGGTCAGAAGATTGAGACCATCCTGGCTAACACGGTGAAACCCCGTCTCTATAAAAATACAAAAAATTAGCTGGGAGCGGTGGCGGGCGCCTGTAGTCCAGCTACTTGGGAGGCTGAGGCAGGAGAATGGCATGAACCCGAGAGGCGGAGCTTGCAGTGAGCTGAGATCAGGCCGCTGCACTGCACTCCAGCCTGGGTGACAGAGCAAGACTCCGTCTCAAAAAAAAAAAAAAAAAAAAAAAAAAAAAAAAAAAAAAAAAAAAAGATATATTAAAGGTGACGGAAATACAGCTGAACTGATAATGCATATGAGTAGAGAGAAGAGAAATTCAGCAAGATGAGAGGAGGCACGTCGGCATTTTAATGGGGCTGCGTGCCACATTTCAGGATCAAGTCCTTGGTTCTACTCCTTTTGGAGGCAGGAAAACATGACCACTGCTCCCCACTAAAAAAATCAAGGCTTTTGGTACTATGATGCCTCTAAAAGGATAAGCCTTTTGCTTGGCTATAAAAAGCTGCTATTATCAGCTGGGTTAAAGAATCATAACGCGAGTCCCTAAACAAAATATCCCTCAGTGCCTTTCATAAATGTGAATTTCAACTTATTTATGTCTTCGGTCTTTGAACCACCACCTCGAAGGGTTAATACCTTAACTTTTTACCAGGTAGTTTTAGTGAGAATTAGTTTTGCTCTTGGTGGGAATTTCTCTGTAGCTCATACTAAACCCCTGGAAAGGGACTGATCTGGAAGGAGGAAAGAATGGAGCCTGAATCACCCAGTCTGTCTTGCTGATGGTGAGCCATGGCCTAGGGTCTGGCTGTGTGAGGAGAGGACCCTAAAAATAGACTGCCATCAAGGTGGCTGAGTCAAAGCGCTGCGATGTCAGTGAAAAAGTGCAGGAGAAAGAAGTGTTGCTGACTGTATCACAAAAGTTTCTGCCTTTCAGGTGGATTTTCCCATGCTTTGAAATTAATCTGCCAACATAATAGTTAAGTTTGCGTATGATTGAATTAGGTGACTAAGCAATTTTCACAAGTAAACAAAAGAAAAATAATATTGTTCACATTTTTTGTTTTGCTTTTAAAAGTGTGTTGGAATTTTAAGTTCAGAAACTATGAGCCAGAAAAACAGAGAGAGAGAGAGAGAGAGAGAGAGAGAGAGCGCTCCGTCTTTCACAGAAAATCAAATGTTTCATAACTCAGAAAAAATGAATACTTCTAACTTTTAAGAAAAAAATCTTAAATTGTTTATTTCATCTATGAGGCTTTTCAGCCCACAGATCAGGTTTTTTGTTTGTTTGTTTTGATCTTCCACATTTTTGTCATCTTCAATACTCACCTTGGTTTCACCTTCCTTCCCCTTTCTCTCTTATTCTCTCTGACTTTAATGTTTCTTCTTGCCTTTTCGTGACTATAACTATCTTCCACTCATTTTTCTGCATTAGGTTTTTCCTCTAAGTCTCCAATGCCTGTCAACTCATTATATTAATAATTATAAGACATTCTCCCTGCTCACAACAGGCGCTTCCAGAAACATTTCTTTATCATGTTTGTGCTTACTTTGATCTTTGATGCAGGCAGTTAAGATTACCTTTGTTTATATATATATACACACACACATATATACACACACACACATATGCACATATATACACACATATATACACATATAGTATCTATTAAACATTTACAATATTTAAATTCTTCTACTCTACTGTGATGAAAGAACACGTTAGTAACAATTTTTATGCACAGATTTCTACTTTCTAAGGGACCCCTTATTTAGACATGAAGTATTAAATTTATGTCAAAATGTAGGAGAAACAAATTTTTTAAGAACAACAAAAACAGGAAAGGAAGAATGTTAAGATTTTTGAAGGGAAAAGTTAAATATTACTATATTTTATGTGTGTGTTATTTACCTAATATTTTAAAGGGTAAGATGTCATCCACACAGAGTTATCACTATGAGCGCTTATCTCTTCTCTAGCTGAAACTGTGAACACTTATGTCTTCTCTAGTTTCTCTAGCTCTCTTAAATTTAGAATTCCTTCTCTAATTCCACATTGCTTACTGCATTTTTCTGATTTCTTCATTCTCCACAAGGATGCATTTCCTCACTTTCCGTTATTTTAGTGTTTTCTTTTTTGTTTGAAATTTTTTCTCTAAGGGATATCATCTATATCCTTCATGCTGATGACTTCCAGTCCATCTCTACACACTCTCTCTCACACTCTGTGCGTGCGTGTCTGTGTGTGTGTGTGTCTTGCTAGAACGACACATCTGTATTTTTATATTCTGGCTGGATTTGTCACCTGGATTCCCAACAGGCTCCACACAGTATGTCCAAGTGGATATCATCTTTGACTTCCCAATCTAGTTACTTACACTGATTTCCTTTTCTCTGTCAGCAGCCACACAGGGAGAATGGCTGAGCTACTCCCCACCATCACAACCACCATCAGGATACACACGCTAAGCAGTGTTTGCCTCTGGATGAAGCAAAACACACAGACTTCTGAAGTGGGCACTCCAACACTGGAGACTCATGGTCTGGGGAAACAATACCAGGTAACATAAAGCCACAGGAGGTATGGAGAGGTCCCGAACCTAGAAAATAAGCTATGTATGAGTTCCAGCTTAATTCCTGTTCTGCTGGTCTCCTGAAATCACTAAATGTGATATTCTGAGTGTGGAGTTTCATTTCTTTGCAGGGATTCCCTGAAAAATGAGAAAACAGACTGGAGCTAGTAATATATTCTACTTAGACTATCTACAAATATTTACAGACAAACAAAAATCACAGCCTAAGAAGAGACACCACATGCAAACAACAACTGAACAAGCTCTAAGAAAGCAAAATTAATAAAGTGGAAAAAGGAAACCTCGACATAAACAATCCTCATTCCTCATCAAGAATTGAGATGTAATTTGTTAAAAAAGAAGTGGAGGAAGAGGATGATGAGGAAGAGTAGAAGCAAGAGGTGAAGATGAAGAGGAGGAAAAGAAAAATAAATGAAAATGAAGTGGTTAAGGGTAAAATAGGAGCTTCTCAACAGTTCTTGGAGTTTTAAAATATTGTTATGGAAACAAAATGATAAACAGTAGGTGAGTGCTATAAATAAGATACATGGTGAGAATGTGATTTTTAAGGTGGAAACTTGTGTGAAGGAAACAAAAGATACTAGAAGAAAAACAATGAAACTTGGAAGATAAATCTAAAAGTTCCAACATTCACCTAATAGGAGTTCTAGAAATTCATACAATGATTTGCCAAAGATGAGATTATCAAAGACTTTTTTTAAAAACAGAAAACTTCATGGTGCAAAGAACTTAAGTTCACCTCAAGAATAAAAGGGCCAACAGGGTACAGAGCTGACTAGTAAAATTCATATTACTTGTAGAATATAAACATATGGGGGATAATAGGATTACAAAACCTAAAATAGTTGCTTAGAAATTATTTCTAAGTACTTAGAGGCCTAATGTCAAAATAATTATCTTTTGTAACTAAAATTCCATTTTATTTTAAGAAAGCGCAGGAGGAGGCCGGGCGCGGTGGCTCAAGCCTGTAATCCCAGCACTTTGGGAGGCCGAGACGGGTGGATCACGAGGTCAGGAGATCGAGACTATCCTGGCTAACACGCTGAAACCCCGTCTCTACTAAAAAATACAAAAAAAAAAAACCTAGCCGGGTGAGGTGGCGGGCGCCTGTAGTCCCAGCTACTCGGGAGGCTGAGGCAGGAGAATGGCGTAAACCCGGGAGGCGGAGCTTGCAGTGAGCCGAGATTGCGCCACTGCACTCCAGCCTGGGCGACAGAGCGAGACTCCGTCTCAAAAAAAAAAAAAAAGAAAGCGCAGGAGGTGGTGAAGTTAGAAGAAAAAGTAAAAGGATGCGAAGAATAGTGTCCTTCCATGTGCAGTGTGAAAAGACACAGGCAGAAGAATATATAAACAAAATGTTTCTAGTAAATAAAAATAACCTTCAGAAAATAATGAGCAAAATAAAACTCAGGAAAAAAAAAAAGAAAACAAGCAAATGAGATAGACTCCTAATTCACAGAAGAAATCCATGGGTCTGATAAACTAATAAGAAACCAGTAATCAAAGAAACAAAAATCTTAAAAGTAATGAAATAGTGCTTTTCATCCCAAATTGTCAAAAATTAAAAATAATAATTACTGATTTTTTACTATATGATAAAATGGAATAAATACTTTAAAGAGATGATCTCACTCAGTGACTATAATAAACATATGGAGAATGTGTTTTTACTATTCTATCTTTATAGATGAGAATATCAAGATTTCAGGAAACTTCCAGAACCTTCTCTACTCTTCCAGAAATCCTCCGTCGCCTCCCCTTCACAGCTAAAATTTTGGAAGATTAACTCTGTACATATCATATCCACTTTCTCACCTTCTTCTTTTCACTCATCAACTTAGGGCAGTTATTTCTCTACTTCCATCACTCCAGTGAAATATTTATTTCTAAGCAAACGACTGTATAATTAACCCCGTAGCTTCTTCTCAGTCCTTGTCTTCATTGACTTTAAGTGATTGACATTGCAACTTATTTTGACTTCTTGATGCATCTTCCTTCCTTGACTATGGCCCTAAGGCTTGCATGTTTCTTCTTGCTCTTTGCTGAAACCTGCACATACTTCTCTATGCCTAACCTGCCACTTTCCCTAACTCACTAGTGCTCCAGAAGCATTCATTATGAGCCAGGGAGTTTAAAATATGTACATTCCCTTGCAGACAAACAAATTGTTACATCTACGTGCAAGATGAAGATGAAGTTGCACAGAGGACCAGTTTATTAAGATAAAAGAAGTGTGGCGATTATTCCCTTAACCCACAAACTCAGACTATCTCATATTGATACAGGAATTAAGAAGAAATTGCTTACACAGATAGTGAGGGTATGGATGTCTTTGGTAAGATTTTCCTTTTAATGAAAAGTAGCCCCAAATCATTTTCCTTTCTAACAAACAGCAGCCTGTAAAATGCAGCTGCAGACATAGATGCTGGTAATTGTGCCAGTCATGTTCAAAATAGTGGCTCCACCATCCCTTCTCCGCCAGCCACATGTACAGTAAGGAGCAGACAAGATGGCCCTGGCCAAGGGGAAAGTTCAGTTACATAATAAGATTAGGGTAGGGTGGCCAGCCTTCCCTGGGCTGTGTAAATGTCACACCTGATGGAACCAATCTGTGAGCTCTACATAAATCCGACACCGCCTACTCGAACCTGACTATAAAATTCAGTGCATCTGCTGCCAGCTGGCCTTTCCTCTTGGAAGTCCCCTGTCTCTCCCTAGAAAGAGAGCTGTTTTCTTTTCTCTTTCTTTTGCCATTAAACCTCTGCTCCTAAACTCCTCGTATGTGTCCACGTTCTGCAAGAGGACACACCCCATGTGTTTACCCCAGACAACATATCTTTATTATCGCTTTTGCTCATGTTAAAAAATTATACTCCTAATTGTAATTATTTTTTGTGAACATGTTACTAAAAAAAAGTGTACAGCACAACAGGTCCCTGTAGTGCATTAGGATAATAATCTAGTAAATGCTCCAATACAAAGAAACAAATCAACAGCACACTTATACTTAAAATTATGAAACAATCAATTTAACTCCATTTTTTTCAGAACTGGTCATGAAACACAGACTTTGTCTTATGTATATTTATAATTATTTATTTATCTCTACTTTTATTTTAGGTTCAGGGATGCATGTGGAGGTTTGGTACATGGCGATATGGCTTGTTGCTGAGGCTTAGTGTAAGAATGATCCTGTTACCCAGGTAATGAGCACAGTACCCGATCGGTACCCTTCCATTCCATGTACCCCTCTCACTCTTCTCCCTTACGCAGCCCCCAGTGTCTACTGTTCCCATCTTTGTATCCATGTATACTCAATGTTTGGCTCCCACTTATATATGAGAACACGCCTTATTTGATTTTCTATTCCTGCATCGGTTTGCTTAGGATAATGGCCAGCTGCATTCATGTCCCTGCAAAAGACATGACTGTGTTCTTTTTTATGGTTACATAGTATCCCATGGTGTATATGTACCAGTTTCTTTATGCAGTCTACTATTGATAGACATCTTGGCCGACCCTGTGTCTTTGCTAATGTTACTAGCTCTATAATGAACATAGAAATGCATTTGTCTTTTTGGTAAAATGATTTATATTCTTTTGGATATACATCCAGTAGTGGGATTTCTGGGTCAAATAGTAGTTCCATTTTAAGTTATTTGAAATATTTCCACACTGCTTTGCACAGTGGTTGAAGTAATTTACATTTCTACCAGCAATGTATAAATGTTCCCTTTTCTTTGTAACCTTGGCAACATCTATTTTTTTTTTTTTTGACTTTTTAATAATAGCCATTCTGACTGGTATGAGGTGGTATTTCATTATGGTTTTGATTTTCATTACTCTAATGATCAATGATAATAAGCATTTAAAAAATGTATTTGTTTATCACATATATGTCTCTTTTGAGAAGTATCCGTTTATGTCCTTTGTCCACTCTTTAATAGGGTTATTTGTTTTTTGTTGGTTGAATTATTTAAGTTCCTTACAGATTTTGGATATTGGACCTTTGTCAGATACAGAGTTTGTGAATATTTTCTCCCATTCTGTAGGTTGTCTCTTTGCTCTGTTGATAGTTTATTTTGCTGTGTGGAATCCTTTCAATTTAATTAGGTCCTACTTGTCAGTTTTTGCTTTCGTTGCACTTGTTTTCAAAGACTCAGTCATAATTTGTGTGCAAAGGCTGATGTCCAGAATGGTACTTCCTAGGTTTTCTTCTAGGGTTTTTATTATTTTAGGCCTTATATTTAAGTGTTTAATCTACCTTTAGTTAGTTTTTGTATATGGTGAAAAGAAGTGGTCCAGTTTCAATATTCTGCAAACAACCAGTCAGTTATCCCAGCACCACTTATTGCATTGGAAGTCCTTTTCCCATTGTTTGTTACTGTCAACTTTGTTGGCCAGGCACCATGGCTCACGCCTGTAATGCTAACACTTTGGGAGGCTGAGGCAGGTGGATCACCTGAGGTCAGGAGTTCAAGACCAGCCTGGCCAACGTGGTGAAACCTTGTCTTTACTAAAAGTACAAAAACTAGCTGGGCCTGGTGACAGGTGCCTGTAATCCCAACTACTCAGAAGGCTGAGGTAGGAGAATCACTTGAACCTGGGAGGTGGAGGTTGCAGTGAGCCATGATTGCACCATTGCACTCCAGCCTGGGCAACTACAGTGAAACTCCATCTCAAAAAAAAAAAAAAAAAAAGAAAGAAAGAAAGAAAGAAAGAAACAAAAACAAAAAAACAAAACAAGAAAACTTTGTCAAAGACCAGTTGGTTGTATTTGTGCAGCTTTGTGAGTTCTGTATCCTGTTCCAATGTTCTATGTGTTGTTTTTGTACCAGTACCATGCTATTTTGGTTACTGAAGCCTTGTAGTATAGTTTGAAGTTGGGTAATGTGATTCCTGCTGGCTTTGTTCTTTTTGGTTAGATTTGCAATTAAGGCTCTTTTTTGGTTTCATATGAATTTTAGAATAGTGTTTTCCTAAATCTGTGAAAAATGACATTGATAGTTTGACAAGAATAACACTAAATTTGTACATTTCTTTGGGCAGTTTGGCCATTTTAGCATTAATGATTCTTCTAATCCATGAGCATGGAATGCTTCTTCATTTGTTTGTGTCATTTTTTATTTCTTTCAGCTGTGTTTTGTAATTCTCCTTATAAAGATGTTTCACCTTCATGGTAGGCTGTATGGCTAGGTATTTTATTATTTCTGTGGCTATTGTAAATGAGACTGCATTCTTTATTTAATTCTCAGTTTGGACGTTGTTGGTGTATAGAAATGCGACTGATTTTTATACATTGATATTGTATCCTGACACTTTAATGAGGTCGTTTATCAGTTCCAGGAGGCTTCTGGCAAACTCTTTGGGGTTTTCCAGGAATAGAATCATATCGTCCACAAAGAGAAATAGTTTAACTGCTTCTCTTCCTGTTTAGATGCCTTTAATTTTATTATCTTGCCTGATTGCTCTGGCTAGGACTTTCAGTGGTATGCTGAATAGGAGTGGTGAGAGTGGGCATCCTTGTCTTGTTCCAGTTCTCTAAGGGAATGCTTCCAGCTTTTGCCTATTCAGTACCTCATGCCTTATTGGACCATGTAATAATGTATAGTGCAACTATACATTATTCAAGAATGAATGATGTCTGTTTAGATAGCAAGCATCAGTGACTTATGGTTTATTAACAAATATATTTTGTTATTTCCAAAACATAGAAAATGATCTCCACCTGATAAAGGCATTTAACAACAAAAACATAAAAAAAGGAAACATTGGCCGGGCACGGTGGCTCAAGCCTGTAATCCCAGCACTTTGGGAGGCCAAGACGGGCGGATCACGAGGTCAGGAGATCGAGACCATCCTAGCTTAACACTGTGAAACCCTGTCTCTACTAAAAAATACAAAAAACCTAGCCGGGCGAGGTGGCGGGCGCCTGTAGTCCCAGCTACTCCAGAGAGGCTGAGGCAGGAGAATGGCGTAAACCCGGGAGGCGGAGCTTGCAGTGAGCTGAGATCCGGCCACTGCATTCCAGCCTGGGCGACAGAGCGAGACTCCGTCTCAAAAAAAAAAAAAAAAAAAGGAAACATCAATACCAAAGAAGACCTTGTAAAAACCAAAAAAGATTATACTGCAAATATTTAATATTAAAAGCTATCGTTCTTAAAAAGTAAAAAAAAAAAAAAAAAAGGCTCAAAGGATTAATTATTCTCTCCCATAGTCTTGACCTTGGTTTCCTGACAAATGTTTCAGGTGTAGAAAATGTCTTTGATATTTTGTTGAAGTTGGTCACATGTGTAAGTGCATCTCAGAGCCTCTTTATACTGGGTGTTAACACATATATCAGTTCATGCAAATGTTTTGTTGGCTTACTCTGATACTGATTTTATTTGTGTGTCTTTGATGAAAATCTCCATTGCTTTTCTAATTCAGATTTTCAGATGTTTGTAATTTCAAGTCATAATATTTTGCAAAGAGTATCATGTTCCTTCTTTTCATGTCTTCTGTTAAATTATTTACAAAGAACTGTAGACTGTAGTTAACAAGGTTAATAGCACTCCACAGAATCTCTTTCAAAATTGCCAATCTAAAGACATTTTTGCTTCCAAAGCTTGCTATTTCTTGGGGAACTACACGACAGAGTATACTGTATATAAAGTATACTGTGCATACATATTAATGTTTATTTCATCTGCAAGAACAACTAAGCATTAGCAGCATACAGAGCCAGAAAAACATATATAATATGGCAGTGGCTACAAATAACACTGATTAGAAATTGTTGGCTTCTCTCTCCCATGTTTTTGTGCTGGCTCATAGAAACGCTGACCTTAATCTTTGACTTCTAGTCCACTTTTTCCACTTTTGTTTTCAATGTATTGTCAGTAAATTATTAAATTCCCTTGAACCAGTAACATTCCTATGTTGCTTTGTAAGCTTTACTTTTCATATGAGAATTATAATACTTTTTTCTGTTTTCATGATTTATTGAATAATTTTTCACAGGATTTGAAATTTGGAAAAGCCTCTAAAGTTTTCAGAAAATTCCAGAAAAAAAATGCTGCACAGAAGCATTTAACTATATTTAAACATATGAGATACAGCTGATGGAAACATAATATTTGACTTGGAAACCATTATTGTAAAAACTAATACATCTTCTTTCTTTCCTGCTTCAAATATGCATCAAGTGCCTACAATGTGAAAGATATTATCCTAAGTATTCACATGAGAAAAAAGAAATGGAGTTGTAGATGCTGGCAAGGCTGTGGAGAAAAATGAATGCTTGCATACTGTTGGTGGAAATGTAAATTGATTTAGCCTCTGTGGAAAGCAGTTTGGAGATTTCTGAAAGAACTTAGCACTATCATTCAACCCAGAAAGCCCATTACTGGGTATATATTGAAAAAAAAAAAATCATTCTACTAAAAAGACACACGCATTTGCATGTTAATCTCAACACTACTCATCATAGCAAAGACATGGAATCAATATAGGTGCCCATCAACAGTGGACTGGATAAAGAAACTGGTACATATACACCATGGAATACTATGTAGCCATAAAAAAGATAAAATCCCATCCTCTTCAGCAACATGGATGCAGCAAGAGACAGTCATCCTAAGTGAATCAATGCAGGAACAGAAAACCCAATACTGCATGTTCTCACTTGTAAGTGGGATCTAAACATGGGGTAGTCATGGCCATAAAGCTGGGGAAAATAGACACTGGGGATGTCTAGATGGGAGAGGGAGGGATGGGGCCAAGTGTTGAAAAACTGTTAGGTACTATGCTTGCTACCTGGATGATGAGATCATTTGTACTCCAAACCTCAGCATCACATAATATACCCATGTAACAAACCTGCACATCTACTCACTGAATCTAAAATAAAAGCATCGAAATTATTTTTTTAAAAATGAGTTGTATGGGGTCTTGCCCTCAAGTGGCCTCAGGGATTAAAGGTGATTAGCTAGAATATGCAGTAGAATATAAATTAGCATAAGGAGAATCTAGGACAAAGAAAGAGGTGGAGATAAAACATAATGGGATAGCAATGGAAAGATAGTTATTACAACTCTATCTATTCCAAATAAATTCCAAATACTTATTCTAAAATACACAGATTTTAGATAACTGAGAGCAGTGGTGATGGGGAGGGGAGATTATAATACAAACACAGACACTAAAGCTGGATTACCTAGTTTCTAATTTCAAATCTCCTAAAATTTTTCCAAATGTGTGTAGTTTCTTAAATTCCCTATGCCTCGACTTCCAACTCAATTAAATGGAAATAATAATGTAATCACTTGAAATGGTTATTCTGATGATTAAATAAGTTAATACATGTAAAGCTCTTAAAAGGGTAAGTGGAGCATAATAACCAATCAATAAATATTAGTTCTTATTTTTGTTGTTGTTGTATTTAATATTTTTGCTGGATAACCAACATGGAAAAGGTGCAAATGTGGAAAATGAGGCCGGGTGCAGTGGTTTACACCTGTAATCCTAGCACTTTGGGAGGCCAAGGCAGGTTCATCACCTGAGGTCAGGAGTTCAAGACAAGGTGGGCCAACATGGTGGAACCCCGTCTCTACTAAAAATACAAAAATTACCCAGATGTGGTGGGCTGCACCTGTAGTCCCAACTACTCAGGAGGCCGAGGTAGGAGAATCACTTGAATCCGGGAGGCAGAGGTTGCAGTGAGCCGAGGTCGTATCACTGCCCTCCAGCCTGGGCGACAGAGCAAGACTGTGTCTCAAAAAAATAAATAAAATAAAGTATATAAACTTTTAAGCAGGAAAATTTTTAAAAGCAACATGTATTCACAATAGAAAAATTGTGGGAAATGGAAGACTGATAGAGAAACAGTGGGTAATTTTGTTTAGTTAGAGCATGAACATACAAAAATAAAATGAAGAGTAGAAAACAAAATGTTAACTTTCTCTTTCTATTTCTAACCCATTAACATCATTCAATATTATCCCTTAAATGTCATCTATGGCTGCACTTTTGTTTCCACAATAGTAGCTTTCAGCAGATCAACACTCCTACTGAAGAAAAATAAAAAGCTTATAAATTTATATCTATAACTATGTCTATATGTCTAGAAATAAATGGACCAAGACTGCTGAGAGGCAAGCCATGGAGAGATGAGTTCATGTCTCATAGTTACTTTTTCTAGTTATAGTTCCTCATTGTGAGAATGCATCAAGATGCTGACATCCTAGGCTTTGCCCAGGAAAAGAGGCACTACCTGATTGTGGGGTAGGCCAAGGGGTAGATAAATAAGAAGAGCTTTGACTGTCATGGAGCTGAAAAAAATGACAAATTATCTGTCCAAGATCTTGCTGAGCAGAGACAGGTAGAGAACTAAGTCTGACACAAAGCAAGAAAATACATTTCTATACTCTAGTAGCAGATAATTAAAAGTACAATTTTTAAAACTTCAAGTACAATTTTGTGGAAATCATAATATGCTTAGGAATATGTTTTATAAGACCCATATAAAAATTCTATACTAGGAAATAAAAGGAAACATTGGTGAGAAAAATTAAAGAAGACCTAAATAAATGAAGAGGTATCTCATGTTCATGATTTGAAAGAATCAATAGAGTTAAATTATCAACTCTGGCTACATTAAACTATTGAATTGATCCTATGCATTCAGCCACATGTTTATAGAAATTGACATGCTGTTGTTAGTCTGCAAGAATACACAACTAGATTAGTATTTCTAACACATGTATTCTAGATAAAACAGAACGAAGTTGGAGGTTCTTATACTAACCAACTTCAAAACTTAATACAAAGCTACTTTAATCAAGGCAATGTGATTCAGGCATGAGGATTAACAAATCAGTGAATAGCACAGCATATAAAGCCCCCAAATAGAAACACACTTACATGGTCATTTGATTTTTCAACCAATGTGCCAAAACAATCCAAGGAAGAGAGAAATCCTCTTTAAAAATAATGGTGGTTTGGATATCCATAAGAAAAAAGAAAAACAGTAAGTGTTTAAACCTTGACTCCCAGCTCACCATTTACCCAAACATTAATTTGAGGTTGATTATACAACCTAAACATAAACCTAAATAATAAAAATTAACATGATGAAGTCTTTATAAGGCAAGTTACCTTTTGAGAGAAAATGTCTTTATTGTATGAAGGAAAGCAGCAGTTTCTTAGCTAGGACACAGGAAGCAATCAACATTGAAGAAAAAAATTGAACTGTACATTACCAAAATGCTCATTAAGAACATTGATTGGCAGGTCATTACTAAAGAAAAAATATTTTCAATAAACATATGTAGCTGATGAAGGACTGTTACCTGGGATATATACAGGGTTCCCATAACTCAATAATAAAAAGACAAACAAGCAAAAAATTTTTAATGATTTTTATACACACAAAAGAAGATATACAAAGGTCCAATATGCATATGAAACACCAGGGAACATTAGTCATCATAGAAATAAAATTTAAAACCATAATAAGATAATACACACCTACTCAAATGGCTAAAATGTATAAGAACTGGCAATATTAAATGTTGGTGAGGATCATAAGCTTTGATGCATTGTTGTAGGGAGTATAATATGACACTTCCACTTTGAAAAAGGGCTGAGCATTTTTTATAAAACTAAAGATAAGTTTAGAACTAAAAGAGTAGAAAATTTTCCATTATAGGCCATAGTGGAGTCAGAAGTGTTAAATTTATCCTTTCTTCTTAAACAAGTAAGAAACAAACAAAAAAATGACACAATGATTTACAGATCTTATAAAACAAGCAAACACAAGATAGTGATTCCTGAAGGACAAGATATAAGGTGAGCCCTAAGATTAAAACAGCTACTTCCTGAGTTTCCAGTCCAACTTGCAGGAAAAGAGAACTTAGGGGTCAGCAGTCTACCTCAGTTGAGGCAATGTTGAGAATTTAAAGAGGCCAAGGGAACTAAAATTCACAGAGCTGTATAACAGAGAAGAGAGTTTCATGAAGAGGAGAGGACTACACAGAGAGAGCCACAGAGGCCTGTATGGGGTTCCCTTCAAGTATTAAGCTGAGTATTGATTAGTATTTGTATGTGAGGAAACTGAGAGTGGGAAAGAAACAGGTATAATAATTTCTGTAGATCACACACACTGTCAATTCCTTGGGGCTTTGGGTTGGGTATTCAAAAATGTATCACCCTAGTAACAGGACCAAATTCGTTCTGGAATAAAGACTACTCTGGCCTTGACCCACAAGTTTTAAAATTAAGTCTCAAAGGAGATCAAACCATTTATAATAATTTTATTGTATCTCACAATAAAATGGGAAAAATAGCTTAAAAAATCCAAAAAAAGGAAAAACAATGTAACATTCAGCAATGCAAAATCCATAATCTTTAGTATTCAATTCTAAAACTGACCACGCAGGTCAAAAATAGGAAAAAATATATTCATAATGAGGAGAAAAATAAACCATTAGAAATGTCTCTTAATAAAGTTAGTAGAGAAAGACATTAAACCAGCTATTATAAATATACTTTGGATATCCAAGAATGTAGAAGACAGAAAGAGCATGTTAATAGGAGATATGTTAGATATCAGAAAGACTCAAATTGAATTTCTAGAGGTGGAAAATATGCTGGAACAGGACAACAGCAGATTAGATAGACACCACACAAGAAAACTTTAGTGAACTAATTCTGCATTGATGCAAACTGTCCAAAAATAAACAGAAAAAACAAAAAGACTGCAAACGGAATGGGTGGAGTCTCAGTCAGCTGTAGGACAATTTCAAGCAGACTAATATATGTATAACTTGTTCCACAGAAGAGGAATGAGTTGGGGAGAAAGGAAAAACACATGAAGAAAATATAGCCAACATTTTTCCAAATTTGCTGAAAACTGTGAGCCCAGTGCTATAGACTGAATGTGTTTCTCCAACCCCAAATTTATAAGTTGAAACCTTAATACCCAATGATGGCAGACACCTCATGAATGGAATTAGTGCCTTCATAAAAAAGACCCTGGAAAACTCCCTCACCCCTATCTACCATTTAAAGACAAAGCAAGTAGATGGCTTTGAACCAAAAAGTGGATCCTCACTACTGAATCTGGTAGCATCTTGACATTGGACTTCCCAGCCTCCAGAACTGTGAATAATAAATTATGTTGTTTATAAACCACCCAGTCACCTAGCCTGTGGTATTCTACTATAGCAAGCAAAACAGACCAATACACATTGACCTAAGAAGTTCACTAAATCCCAAGTAAAAGGAACATGAAGAAAACCACCCCAAGTCACCTCATAATCAAATTGCTTAAATGCAGTGATAAAGAGAAAATCTTAAAAGCACACCAAAAAAAAAAAAAAAAAAAATACACAGAATATGCTGAGTAACACATAAAAATCAGTTAACTTTTTATCAGAAAACAACAACAAAAAAAGACAGTGGAGCAGTATATTTAATGTTATGAAAGAAAAACCAAAGAAACAACCTAGAGTTCTATATCTAACAAAAATATCTTTCAAAAATAAAGGTGGCCTAGACTTTTTCATAGAAAAGCTGAAATAATTTTTCACCTGAATACTTCAGGAAATTTCAAAGGAAGTCATTGAAATAGAAGAAAATGATACAGATGGAAATTTGGGTCCATACACAAAAAAGAGCATTGTGAATATGCAGAAACACAGTGGGAGATTTCAAAGCCTTTCTCTCAATAAGAAATAGAACATGTAGGCAGAAATTATGATTATAAAATATATTGAACATGACTATCAAACAATGACTTAGTTGGCATTTATAAACCACTCTATTTAAGAATAATATAAAACACATTATTTCCAGGTGGACACTTGACCTATATTCTGGGTCATAAAACAAGTCCCAATATGTTTAAAAGTTTTTATGTCATATCAAATATGTTCTATCATTTAGATGGAATTAAATTAGGATTCAAAAAGAGAAAAATATGTCAAAAATCCCTAAATGTTTGATAGTAAAAAACATGTCTATATAACCTATGGAACAAAGAAGAAAGTTTTCAAAAAGTACTTTGAACTTAATTTAAATGAAAATAAAATGTAAGAACATTTTTGAGGTCCATCTAAAGCAGTGTTTAGAGCGAAGTTTTATAAAATGCTTGTATAAGAGAAAAATAGAGGTCTCAAGTCATTGACTTAAGCCCCCAATTTAAGAGAACAGGTAAAGAAGAGCAAAGTAAACCCAACGTAGAAAGAAAATAACAATAAAAGTAAAGGAAGAAGTAAGTAAAATACCAAACAGAAAAATACAGAAAAATCCGCAAAATTAAAAGAGGTGATCAATGAAAATTTTACATATGCAGCCAGAATAATCAAGAAAACAAAGAAGACAATTTAAAATTATCAGAAATGAGAGAGTAGGCGTCACTAGATTTTCTATAGACATTAAAAGAATGCTAAAGGATACTATGGACACATTTATGGAAATAAATTTCACAAGTTAGATGAAATGAACAAATATCTTAAAGTATATATAATTCCAAATCTCACAAAGAAAGATAATCAGAAAAGCCCTATATCTATGAAGAAATTGATTTTGTATTTAAAAGCATTCTTAGAAAGAATGCCTCAGATGGGTTTGTTGATGAATTCCACCAAACATTTAAGGAAAAAATACTATCAATTTTATATAATTGATATTAGAGAATATAGAAGAAGAAACATCCATACCATTTTATGAAGTTATCATTACCCAAACACCAAAACTAGACAAAAAGAGTATAACAAAAGCAAACTAGAAGCCAATATTTCTACTAAACATAGAGGCAACTATTTTCAAGAAAGATTTGGAAATTAAATATAACAATACGTTTATATAGGAAGTAAGGTATTACAATCAAGTGGAATTCCTTCCAGGAATTCAATGTTTGCTTATCACTTGAAAATCAATTAATGTAATTAAGAATACTAACCAACTGAAAAACAAAAACCATGTGATCTTAATTGATACAACGTATTTGACAAAATCAACATGTATTCATGATTAAAACTCTTAGTGGAGGAGAAATAAGATGGAACTTCCTCAATTTAATGGAATGAATTTATTAAAAACTTACAGCATCATATATAATGATAAAATAGTTCATAATTTCTTTGTAAGATTGGAAATGAGATAATTTTTACTCTTACCATTTCAATTCAACAGTCTCAGAAGTCCTAACCATGCAAATAAAAGGCATACAGATTAGAAAGGGAGAAGTAAAATGGTCTTTATTTGCAGATGAGATAATTTTCTGTGTAGAAAATACTATGTAATCTATGGAAAAAGTATGAGAAATAATGAGTGAGTTTAGGAAGACTGAAGGATATGGAGTCAGTGTACAAATATGAATTCTAGTTCTATATTCTGGAAATGAACAACCAGAAAGTAAAATTTAAAATAACAATTTTATTTGTAATATATTTAGTGATTGTGAAATGCTTTTGGATAAATTTGAAAAATTTGAAAGATCTGTATACTCAAATCTATAAAGTATTTCTCCGAAAAATTTAAAATGATTTAGATATATTCAATGATCAAACAATTTATACATTGTTTCTCCTCTAGTTTAATTTATAGATAGATAAATAGATTTAATATTATCTCAGTCAAAATCCTGGAAGCCTTTTCTGTTGAAAACAACAAGGTGATCCTAACATTTATTTAAGCAATGCAAATCATCTAGAATTACTAAACTATTTTTGACAAAGAATAACAAATACAGAGAACCTAGAGTATCTCATTTTAAGATTCATTTCAAGACTACAATAATCAAGACAGTATGGTAATGGCATAAAGATGGAAATGTAAACGAAGAAAACAGGATAGACAATGCATAAATAGACCTACAGTGTGTGCAATTGATTTCTGGCCAAGGAACTGAGGAAACTAAATGGGGAGAGAAAAATATTTATATCAAACTGTACTGGAACTACTGGATAGTCATTTGCAAAAGAACTTAGACTTTATCTCACATAATATTACAAAACTCAAATTGAATCATACAGCTACATGGGAAAAATAAAACTATGTAAGTTCAAGAAGAAAACAAGAGGACATTTTAGTAATCTTGGCTCTGACAAAAATTTCTTAAAGTAGGACCCAGCACGCTTAAAATATATATAAAATAATTTGGACTTCATTAAATTTTAAACATTTGTCCTTCAAAATACATATTTAAGAAAACCAAAAGAAAAGCTATGCATTGGTAGAAAACATTTACAAAACACATGCATGAAAAGACAAAGTTCTTGTATCATATATGTAACATATATAATACTGACAAAAATAAGAAAAATAAATCAGTAAAAATGGAAAAATATTTAACTGAAATATCACATGCAAAAAATATATAGATGCAAAAATATAACATGCAAAAACTATATAGATGGAAAGCAAGTATCTGAAAAGTTGCTTAATATCATTAGTCATGAGGAAAGTGCACATTAAAACCAAAATAAAATACCACTATACATTTGCTGAAACAGCAAAAGTTTAAAAGACAGTCTGTATCAGATATTGGCACACATGTATTACAACTGAAGCTCTTTCATTGCTTTTGAAAATGGAAAATAGTACAACCGTTTGAAAATATTTTGGCAGTTGCTTGGCAAACTAAACATGTACTTATCATGTGAACAGCCATTCTGTCTACTCTTAAGAATATAGCTGAGAGAAATAAAAGCACATGCTCACACCAGGACTTTTACAGTATCAGCTTTATTTGTAATTGCCCAGACAACTTAAACCAACCCAAATATCTATCAAAATGAGAATGAATACATTATGGCACATCCATGCAGTAGAATACTTCTCTGCAAAATAAAAACAAAGCAAAACAAAAAGAAATTATGGATATTGATTCAACTGATGGTTGTTCATGATTGACAGTGATGATGAACAATACTAATATTAAGATAAATATTTAATTATGCTAAATGAAATAAGAAAGACCAACAAAAACCACTTGTGATTTCATTTATATAAAATTCTAGCAATTGCAAAGTAATCCACAATAAGAGAAAGTAGATTGTCTGAGAATAGGGGAGAGGAGAAAAAAAAATGGCTTACGAAAGGGCCATAAGAAATGTTCTCGGGGCTGGGTGCAGTGGCTCATGCCTGTAGTTGCGGGGTTTGGGGAGGCTAGGGCGGGAGAATTGCTTGAGGCCAGGAGTTTGAGACCAGCCTGGGCAACAAAGTGAGACCACATTTCTGTAAATAAAAATTTTAAAAATTAGCCAAGTGTGGTGGTGCATGTCTGTATTCTCAGCTACTTGGCAGGCTTAGGTGGGAGGATCACTTGATCCCAGGACTTTGAGGCTGCAGTGAGCTATTATCTTACCACTGCACTGCAGCCTGGGTGACAGAGTGAAACCCTGTCTCTGAAAAATAAAAAAGAAATAAAATAAAAATTATAAGTTCTTGGTATGATGCATATGTTCTTTATCTTGATCCTAGTGACAGGCTTATTTGCATATATGTGTGTCAAAACTCATCCAATGTTATACTTTAAATATGTGTAGTTTGTCATATATCAATAACATCCCAATAAATCTCAAAAGATAAATCTGTGCATATGCCTATTCCACAACTCACATTCTACTCCTAGGCATTTACCCAAGTGAAAAAAATGCATATGTCCATAAAAAACACTTATACAAGAATTGCATAATTTATTCATAATAGCCAAAAGCTGGAAACAGCACATACATCCAGGAACAGGATAGTACACAAACTGGAGAGTATACATAAAATGGAATATTACTAAGCAATGAAAATGAGCAAATTGTTGATAGATGGAACAATGTGGATGGATCTCAAAAACATTATGCTGAGTGAAAGAAGCTTTTCACAAGAGTATCTACTATATGATTCTGATACAGGAGGGGGACAGGGAAGAGCTGGGTAGAGAAGGGCAGGGTCGCCAGCTAGGGCTCCACACTCAGGTCTGTGCCTATGGGCCTAAGTGAGGACAGGCATTTGTTTTCACTCCCAAATGTTGCATTTTCCAAGACAACCCTGACCCACCACACCCCCCATCCTGTGCTTATAAAAACCCTGAGACCCTAACGAACACACAAACAAATGGCTGGACTTTGAGAGGAATACACTGGCAGAAGAACACACAGACGCTGACAGGCCATCAATGACAGAACGACGCAGATGCCAGGGGAAATTCGGCTGAGGGTGAGCAGAGGAGACCCCAGCTTCTACGCAGCCCATCTCCAAGGGAAGACCACCTTCCCACTCCATGCCCCTACTGGCTCCCCATCCATCTGCTGATAGCTACCTCCACCATTCAACAAAACCTTGCACTCATTCTCTAAGCCCCTGATTCGATTTTTCTGGTACACTAGGGCAAGAACTTCAGGATGCCGAAAGCCCTCTGTCCTTGTGATAAGACAGAAGGTCTAACTGAGCTGATTAACACAAACTGCCTGCAGATGGCTAAGCTGAAAGAGCACCCTGTTACATACGGCCCAGTGGGGCTTCAGGAGCTGTAAACACTCAACCCTAGATGCTGCCATTTGGTCGGAACCCGTGTTCCCCACGACCTGCCCATCTGCATGGCTCCCCCTAGGGTTTGAGCTGTGGGGCACCAAAGAAGCAAGCCACACCCCCACTGCCCGCTCTCTGAGGGGGATAAGGGAACTTTTCCCATTTCAATTCCACTTATTATTAAACAGGGAAGACTACTCCACAGTTAAAAAATATATATATATCAGAATAGTGGTTGCCCTTTGGTTGTAGGACCAGGGATTTAGTGGAAGTGAAGCCGGGCAGGTGAATCCCAAAATTAGGGCATAGCCTGCGAGGGTTCTTGGCCTCACCCAGGAAAGAATTCAAGGGTAAGCTGGAAGTGTTAGCAACTTTTATCAAAGTGGCATTGCACAGCAGCAGCAGAAGTACTTCTCCTTGCAGAACAGGGCTACCCCATAAGCAGTGTACCCAAAGTAGCAGCTCAGAGGCAGTTCTGCAGTCAAATTTCTCCCCACTTTTAATTACATGAAAATTATGAGGTATATTATGCAGACATTTCCAGAAAAGCATAGTAACTTCTAGATTGTCAGGTCATTGCCATGGAAAGGGGTGATAACTTCCGGATGTTGCCATGGCAATGGCAAACTGACATGGCACATTGGTAAGTGTGTCTTATGGAAATCTACTTTCACCTTGAACCTGTTTTAGCTAGTTCTCAATTTGGTCCAGTGACTGAACCCCACCTCTGAAGTTGAGTCCCATCTCCTATTTCAGAAGGAGGCAAGAGAAAAAATTGGGGGATGATCGATGATCCTGGATCTTAATAGGAGTTTGGGTTGTACAGTTGTATGCATTTGTTGAGACTCATCAAATAGTACACTCATGAATTGTGCGTCTCATGGTAAATTTTACTTCAAAAGAATAAAATATAACCAAGTCAGATACTGATCTAGTTAATGAAGTCTGCAGCTTATTTCAAAATTTGTTGTTGTTGTTGTTAAAAGATGATTGCTGGATGAATAGGAGACAGATAAGTGATAAAGCAAATATAGCAAAATATTAATTGTAAAAACTAGGTATTAGATATATGAGTATATCCCTCTTTCTTAGGCTTTTTATTCCTCCCAATCTTCTTCTATAACTTTGTATATGGTCCTATCAAGAGGTAAAGTCTATTTTCCATCTTCTGAATCTATCCTGGCTTTGTGACTTGGCTTGGTCAAAAAATGTGACAGACTCATTTTCCAGTTCTAAGACTAGATCTCAAAAGGCAGTTTGCCTTTCATCTGCCTCCTTCTCATCAACAATGCCAGGTTACCTGGCTTGAGAATGACTGTCCACATGGAGAGTCCACATGTTGCCTCCACGGCCACCTAAGAGCCCGTCAACCCCAAATATGAGAGAAAGATGACCAGGTTCAGCAGAGATGCCCATTTGACCCTCAGCAAACCATAGATGCATGAGTGAGCCCAGCCAAGACTGGGAGAACAATTTAGCTGAGAGTTTATGAGACAACAATAGCTATCAATCTTTGGAACATTACATAACCTCTCTCAACTTCAACTTTTCCATAGTATCTATATCATAGGTTTGTGATGAGATAACTCACCCAAATGGCTTAGAACAGTGGAAAATGCATAAATCCTTCAAGCCATTGCCTATTAATGCTATCTTTACTACCTCAGAGAGTTTCTTTGAAGAACAACTCAAAACTCTGATTGCCAAATTCTTCAGAAATATCAGTAGAAAGCATAGAAATGATTTATTAATGTTTGCTAAGCCATTGCTCTTTTGCCTTGATGCCAGTCCAAATTGAGGTTTGTCATACATCTAAACTGAACCTGCGAAAGAGAAGAAATAGCAGATGAAATTTGAGTTTGGCTATTTGCCTCTATTTCAGAAAGCTAAGAGCTCTCTCAAAGGGCAGCACAGGGAAGCAGGTGACTTTCTGTTATTCCATATCCTATTGCCTTGTGTCATTTCTGACACTACAGTCACACTTCATTTAAAAGGCAAGTAGCCTGAGCTGAAACCCTGCCCAACATTTTCCCCACCATATACAAACATCCATTTTCAAAGAACATGGTCCCTTAAGTCTGTTTTCTAAGAGAATTGATCAGGTGACTTGGCACAGGGGATGGAACCCCTTAAAATTACAAAAGCTCTCTGTGCTTCACACAAAGGTGGCTGCCAGAAGTTCTGGGGCTTATGCAAACCCTTTGCCATTCAAATGAACAAGCCTCCTGAAACAGAAAACATTTAATAACCAAAAAATTGCCTAAAAATAAGTATCTCTGTACCTGGCAATGAAGAATGAGCTACCACTCTGCTCCATAGGAGGCCAGTGGCAGCATTATACAGTGTCTGGGTCAAGCCCCTCTCTAGGCAAGAAACCGTGGCTAGGCTGGGCTGGGCTGACATTTCAATACTAATGAGGTGGGGCACTGTTCATGGTTACCTCTTTTCTTTTACAAAGTGTCACTGAAACATACTTACTGAAAACACTGCTTTGAAAACACTTGGCAGATATTTTCCCCATAGTTTCACCATGGGAAATTATGATAAAGCCCCCGTTAGACAGGAATCTAGACCCAACATGGCGGCATTACCCAGAGTAGCAGGCCTTTTGTTAAAGACTCCCTTCACCCTTGTACACACCGGCAGACTTACATGTGTCAGAGTTCTGGCTGGGCAACCACACTCCCCCATGACCTGCAGCTCACCTGCATTCCACAAGTTCGTAAACAGCAGTTTCGGTTAACAGTTTCCAAAGACCCCTTCCTCATGACCCTTATTCAACTCCTGCCCTGGTAGTTTCAAGACCCCCCAGGCCCTGTTTGCACAACCAGCTTCCCTACCTCTCAGGCTATAAAAAGCACCTACCCTCCTCCTTCAGCGCGACTTCCTCGGCCCGCACCTTTGGACTGAGGAACCTCGCCCACGAGTCCTAATAAAGGCTATTCTCACTGCCATTTGCCTTGTGTCTTCATTCCTGGTTCGGCTCCAGCCTCAGTTTACCTTTACACCCCCAAACGCATCTTTTTCTAGAGTCAGCTGTGAATTAGAAGAGGTAGCAGCAGTCGGTATTTAACCCTGTGTGGGATAAAAACACCAGCAGCCAGGCCTGTGTTCCTTAGGGTGTCCCTGGTGTTAAATCATCCATCTTTCCATGTAGGCCTCCTCTTGGGGTGGAGAATGGGATATTTACTAGGACACCAGTCTCATGGAAGAGTTTTGGGGGGGTGGTGCTGCACACCCTGGATAGGATATGTCCCCAAAATTGATGTCTCATGCACTTCTAGCAAGCATACTTTAAAATAAAGGTAAAAACACAGTGAGTTTGTCTATCTACCAGTTCAGGAAAGATGGGAAGTCTCTCTTGTTCTTGGCTTAGCAGAAAATTTGTGAAATTAGGAGTTGAAATTTTGGTAAGCAGAGGCTTCAGAGTGTTTAATACAAACTTTATAGCTATGGAAGACACTTTGCCCCAGAGTTCAGCAGTCCAGGGGATGTTGTTAGTGTTACATGAAGAAAGGCCTCACACCGCCATCTATGTCTGGCAAATGCTGAGGTAAACTAGGTTATTTCCTGCAGGAGTTCTTAGGGCCTGGAAGTTGCAGCTGAAAGCAGGAGGTGGAATAGGCAGGCTGCCCAAACTCATTTAATAATGGCATTTTTTTCCCTATTCCCACAGAACATGAAATAGTTGTCAGAAAATATTGTGGGAAATCTAGTCTTAAGATAACCATGAGAAAGTGTAAGTGACATGGTTAATATAGCCCTAGAAATAGAAATAGGCTTTAACTTACTGGGGCAATTGAAATCACTGGTTTTCTAGCATAGCCCTAATTCTCAAGTTGGAAGCTGCCATCTGTATAATCATAGGACATGGAGAAAAACAGTGTCAAGATGACTGTCCTTGAGTGGGAGTGAGGTCAAGCCTCACATGGATGTCCAGGAATACCATTAAGCAAATGGTTAGAGTGAGCCTGCAGCAGCACTAAGTACACTCAAGAAAAAAGAAGGCCCTATTCTGGCTCAGCGCTCACACCAGCCATCCTTGCAGCTGCCCACAGGGCCCCACACCCATGGGAACATTCTATCTACCCATAGGCAGAATATGCAATACTCCTAACCATTGTATACAATGAAATACAGAGAATTGATCATTTACTAAAGTTATCAAGGAGCCTGAGAAAATTAAACCCTTTCCTTAGACAGCTGCCTGTGTGGTGAGAACTCTGAACTTAGTCTTAAAAGACCAGTGGCCCAGTCTCAATAAGCAACTCAGATCCTACATCTTCATTCCCTGATGTTCAAAATGAGAACGTCTACTAATATACTGTCCAAGATGCCTGTAAGGTGAAAAATCAAAAAGTCTGCCTCTGTGTCAGAGCCCTTTTGCTCACCTTCTCTAATTCAACACCCCAGTGACGCCTGTTGACTGATAGTTATCCCTTAGTCCCTGAGGAAGGGAGAAAAAGGAGGAGGAATGAGCTCTTTCAAGTCATTTCTAACCTTCTTTATGCAGTTTACTCTTCAGGGAAAGAGCTATTCAGTAATGGTAATATATTCCCAGAGATGGGTAAAACGGTTTAGGTATTGTGGCACTAACACTGTTGCTATTTCTGTCTATAGCCATTGCCCTTTTGGGGTGCTTGAACAACAAATAGTAACTCATTCCTTCCTTTATTAAATGGATAAGATAAATCTATAGGAAGCAGTCCATTTCTTTAGGTGTATCATTTTATGTTAAATTTTGTATGTCCTTAATTTAGGCCTGTGGCAGATTTTGATGTAGACTGAAGTTTTGCATTTGATATAAGCCTCCTGTTTCTTATTTCTATATACTATAAAGAAACAGGTAATTATTGCTCTCTTGATATTACCAAAAATAGTGGACTGAGCAGTCTAAAATTAGGTTTAAATATGACAAATGGCATGTAGCCCTACAGCTTCTTTATAATCACTGTAGTCCACAATGAAATTTACCCAGTGTACTGAGTAATAGTGAATGCTGCTAATAATACAAATTGGTGTTTTAGGATTACCTTGTATCATCATACCAAACTTACTGTGAAATCTAAATAGCTATATATATATTTCCAAAGAGTATTAGTACAATAGTGCTAAATCAATATTCTTTGCATTGTGTTGCTGTCAGTGTTCTCATAGTGTTTGTTTATGTTGTTAGTTAATATGATCATTATATACTCCACAAATGGTTTATCTTACATGATGTTTGCACCACTTTCCATATTCAAGCTGGAAGATTCTTAAAGTGTTGTTTTCAATTATTGACAAAAGGGGATTGCATTTAAGAACTTGAAGTAAATGTTCAGATGTGCTTTTTTAAAGTAATCAAAGGAAAATTATATTGACCCAGTAGTCTCTGCAAAGATGTTTTGTAATGATTCCACCATTCTTGAATGTTGTATGTTGTACTTCAGGATTACTTCATACACCCTACTTACCTCAAAAAGCAAGACTGAATTTGATTCATTCTTCAGGGAACACTATACTGCAACTTGTTGATGAATACAGCTCTCAGGTCATTTCATTCTGTTCCTAATGACTAAGTAGCAGGACTGGCTTTGCCACTGGGTGGACAAAGTGGGTGTTTACTTCTAGGAGGGGATTGAGAAACTACAAGATTCTTGATAGGCCTAAATAGCCAATAATTCTAAAATTGCATATGTTGTATGCCACAGGATATGATTTTACATTAAAGCTTCATTTTGTGGGATGGAACCACTAAGGCATTAAAAGGGATATATTTATATCAGAGCAGCCTGACTTACACCGACTTATATTTATATCCGTGTCAGTGCCTGACACTGAATGAGGTTAACTTTTCTGACCGAAGAGGAGCTTATGCTGGAGAAAGCTCAGAAAAAGCATGATCTTATTGATGGGTATCTATCATACAAGATAAAGACTGAGTGTGCTGAAGGTCAAAGGGAAAGGGGGTCTTGGTGTGGCCCCACACACCTTCTGACCTTGTTCCAATCTTATTTAGTGCCATTTCTAATCTAGGGACTGCTTTACTGTGGTTGGAAGAGAAAACACAGTCAAGGGCTCTAGTGACCACCAGGAGCTGCAGTTTTTCAGGCCTTGATACTTTAATCTTCTTCTTAAGTATGTAGGCATGGTTTTTAATGTAAGCTGCTCCAAAAACACCTTAAAAAATTGCTTCAAATGACCGGGCACGGTGGCTCATGCTTGTAATTCCAGCACTTTGGGAGGCTGAGGCGGGTGGATCAGGAGGTCGGGAGATCGAGACCATCCTGGCAAACATGGTGAAACCCCATCTCTACTGAAAATACAAAAATATTAGCTGGGCGTGTGGCGTGCTCCTATAGTCCCAGCTACTAGGGAGGCTGAGGCAGGAGAATCGCTTGAATCCAGGAGGCAAAGGTTGCAGTGAGCCGAGATCGCACCACTGCACTCCAGCCTGGAGACAGAGTGAGACTCTGTCTCAAAACAAAACAAAACAAAAAACCCGCTTCAAAGAAATGATACAGAGCTGAAGTGGAAGGCAATCCATCCACTCATAACCTACCACTCCACACTCCACACAATAACACACACACACTCACATATTTATTCACTAGCAGCACTATAATCAGCTTAGCAGTTGGCAAACTTCCTGTAATAAATGCTGATATTCATCCATACTCACACGACTAGGCTTGTCAAACGTAAGCTTCTGGCTCACCACTGCAGTCTTGGGCCCAAAGTCTCTAAGTTAGCTTTATAACCTAGGTATTGGTATCTGTGGAGGGAGGCAGCAACTCAGGATAATGATGCATATTTCATTGTGAGGCCAAGGGATGAGGCAGGAGAGATGTAAGAACAGCGAATAACCGGCCTGTAAGGTGCTAAATACAGCATAAAAAGCCTGTTTCTTGGTAAATGGTTAATTGACAAAAGTCAGTTGCTTTCTTATGTATCAGCAATGAATATCTGAAATTTGAAATTAAATACACAATAGCATTTATATTAGAATCAATGAATGAAATGCTTAGGTATAAATCTAACAAAATATGTACAAAGTCTTTATGAGGAAAACTCCAAAATTCTGATAAAAAATTAAGGAAGATCTAAATAAATATGGAAATATTCTGTATATATGGAAAGGGTAATTCAATATTGTTAAGATCTCATTGTTTCCCAACTTGCTCTATAGATTCAATGCAATCCCAATCAAAATCTCAGCAAGTTACTTTGTGGGTATCAACAAAATGATTCTAAAGTTTATATGGAGAGGTGAAAGACCCAGAAAAGCCAATACAAGATGGAAAAAAGACCAAAGTCAGAATACTGAAATTCACCAAAATAAAAATTTCCTATAAAGTTACAGTAACAAAAACAATGTGGTATTTGTGAAAAAACAGACAGATAGATCAACACAACAGAACAGAGAGCCCACATATAGTCCACCAAATATAGCCAACTGATCTTGGATGAAGGAGGAAAGGCAATTCAATGTCTTTTTAACAAATAGTGCTGAAACAACTGGATATCCACAAGCAAAAATATAAATTTAAACACAGACCTTTCAGAAACATCAACTCAAAGTTGATAATAGACACCAATGTAAAATATAAAACCATGAAACTTCTAGAAGATAATAGAAAATATAGGTGACCTTGGGTTTGAAAATGACTTTTAAGATACAACACTGGGAAAGCAGGATCTATGAAATGAAAAATGGATAATTTGGACCTCATTAAAAATTTTTCAAAAGTCCTTCTCTGCAAAAGACACTTAAAA
Source organism: Papio anubis (assembly GCF_008728515.1). NCBI lineage: Eukaryota > Metazoa > Chordata > Mammalia > Primates > Cercopithecidae > Papio > Papio anubis. The sequence continues at coordinate 95,465,501 of NC_044989.1, forward strand.
TAATAAAAAGACAATTCACAGACCAGGAGAAAATATTTGCAAAACACTTCTCTCATAAAAACAAACCCAAATTCAGAATATATAAAGAACTATTAAAGCTCAACAGTACAAAATCAAACAACCCTATTAAAAAATGGGCCAAAAAAAAAATCTGAAAGGACACTTCACTTCATCAAAGAAAGTATAAAAGTATACAGGTGGCAAAAAGCATTTGAAAAGATGCTCAACAACATATGCTATTAGAGAATTCCAAGTTAAAATGACAGTACTACGCCATACTTATTGAAGTGGCTGAAACCCAAAATACTGGCAATACCAGATGCTGGTGAGGATGTGGAACAATAGGAAACTTCCTTCACTGTTGGTGGAAATGCAAAGTGGTTCAGCCACATTGTGAGAAGCTTGGCAGTTTCTTACAAAACTAAACATACTCTTACCATACAAGTCAGTGATCACACACTTTGGTGTTTACCCAAATGAGTTGAAAACTTATATCCACACAAAATGTCTACACGAATGTTTATAGCATCTTTAGTCACAATTGCCAAAACTTGGAAGTAACCAAGTTGTGCTTCCGTAGGAAAATAGATAAACTGTGGTACATCTATACAATGGAATATTAAAAGAAATGAGCTATCAGGCTATGAAATGACAGGGAGGAAACATAAACGTATATTAATAAGTGAAATAAGCCAATCTGAAAAGGTCACATACTGTATTTTGTCAACTATGTGACAATCTGAAAAAGGCAAAACTAGGGATATAGTAAAAATATCAGTGATTACCAGGGATTAAAGTGGGAGGGAATGAGCCGGCAGAGCAGAGAGAAATTTTTGGGCTATGAAATGACTCTGTATGAAATTGTAATGGTGGATACATGGCATCAAACTTTGTTAAAACCCCATAAAATGTACTTCTTGAAGAGTGAAACCCAATGTAAATTACAGACTTTTAGTAAATAATTATGTATAAATATCGACTCAAAAATTGTAATAAATGCACTGCACTAATGCAAGATATTAATAGAAGAAATTGGGGGTGGTGAGTTCCTACACACTTCACAATTTGAAAATAGCACTTAACTAGACCCTAATCACTCCCCCTCAGAGAGAGACGAGACAGTTATTTCTTGCCTGTGATTCCTGCCTCTGACTCCCAGAGTTCTTCCTAAAATCTCCTAATCTCTGGATGTTACGTAGGAAACACCAACACTTTTGCTAGCAGGAATCTCTCTTTCGAGGTCTTTCGCACAGCTCTGCTTGCAAGGCAGTAAGAGGAGTTAAAATGCTGAAAGAATAGAAGATTCTCTTATGCTGTGTTAGGCATTTATTCCATTAGTTCATTTTTGTTTTTAGAGAACCTCACTGAAGTCTGGGATTAAGAGGGCTTTGATTTATTTACACAAAACAATGTCTTGCCAAGGAAAATGAGAGCCTCTAAAAGACTCTCTTTTCTGCACAGAACAGGCATTGTCACTGAGTCAATGACATCTCTGCAGAAGAAGAAGAAGAAATGCATAGATTTACCCTACCTTATTAAACCAGATTTGTCTTCCTCCCAATTCCTAGAGGTTTCCAAAGTCTTAGAGTATGTCAGAGTGTGCAAGGACTACTAACGATATCCAATTTTTGAGAGATGCTTAATGAAAAATTAAACTAGATATGGAAGAACAGGAAGGAAAAGTATAGACGTTTTACTAAAAAACATCTCTTTAAAACAGCAGGTATGCTCTGCCAGGCTTCCAGGACAATGTCTGTTGCTCTTGCTCAGGGTAGGATAATGTGATCTCAGAGCAGTAAACCCGAGACAGTCTCCGGACAATCTTCAGATCTGGTGGTTTTGTTTGTTCCTTTCCTTTCATTTCATTTCTGTTCAATTTCATTTGATAACTGGCTGGGTTATGTCCCGACAGGTTGAGATGTTTAGATGTTTCTTTGAGAGTACTTCATGGTACCAAGAACGTGGTCTCTCTTCTCCATTCTTCATAGCCTTCTAGTTAAGGATGCCTCATCTAATCTGAAGGCATTTACTATGCTCAGAATCCTATCACACTGCAGCAGGCCCTTAATCTGTCACTGATGCTAAAGATTAATAATATTACCAATGCTTGTGATAAAGCCTACACATTCCTTTTTTTCTGAGTTTCCTTGTCATGCAAAGATCATATGAAGGGCTCCCCCCTTTCCTGGACCAAACTGAGGGTCAGGCTGTTATTTCTTGTGGCCCAATAATGAGATACTGATGAACTGGGGAGGAACAGAGTTTATTTCTGCAACTAGTTACAGGGAGAAGGCCTGGAAATTATCACCAGATCAACTCAAAATTACAAAGTTTTCAAGAGCTTATATGCCTTTTAAGCTATATGTCTACATGTAAGTGTGCATTCATCTAAAGACATAGTGATAAACGTCTTTTAATCTATAACTAAGGTTTGAGTCTTGAACACCTTCCTCTGGAGCCTTGGTAAATGTACTTAATCTAAACGGGTCCAGGTGCTAGGGTGATTACCCTTATCTTTTCTCCAGCTAAATCACGGAGGTTTGGGGAGTTCCTTTAGACCGCTAATAAACTTGTTTGTGAAGGCCTGGGGAGTCTCTTCAGACCCCCCAAAAAAAGTTTTGCTTTTTTTTTCTTTTTTGAGACAGAATCTCACTCTGTCGCCCAGGTTGGAGTGCAGTGGTGCGATCTCAGCTCACTGCAACCTCTGTCTCCCAGGTTCAAGTGATTCTCCTGCCTCAGCATCCTGAGCAGCTGGGACTACAGGCATGTGCCACCATGCCTGGCTAATTTTTTGTATTTTTAGTAGAACAAGGTTTCACCGTGTTAGCCAGGATGGTCTTGATTTCCTGACCTCGTGATCCTCCCGCCTTGGCCTCCCAAAGTGCTGGATTATAGGCGGGAGCCGCCATGCCCAGCCAAAACTTGTTTAATCCTAAACAGGTCCTGTTAAGAATTCCTTTGTTATTTGTCATGCTTTAAGGTCCAGGAAAGGCCTTTGCAAAACTCTTGATGGGCTTTCGTTACACTACAGCCTTTGTATAAGGTCACTAGCTCTTTTAGCTTTTAATATTTAACTTAATCACCCAGTCAGTACTGAAACAGTTGTTATGAAGCCCTGCGTTCGTGAGACCTGGCCTGCCACACCCCTACACAGGATCCTAAGACAGACTGTTAAAGGCAGGCACCAGAGTGGCACTGTAGGTAAACACAGAGACAGCTGCAGCATAGAGACAACTGGGACCCCTCTGCAAACTGCGCAGCACCTTTTCTATCACTCTGTGAAACTCTGCTGTCGCTTGAAATGCAATTTATAGACTTAGAGGAATTCTGTGTTTCATCACCTAACGAAATGCAGAAGGTAGAACTCATCATTTTTGTCTTTGGCTACCCTGAAAGCAGATGTTTCGTTGTTGAGAGAATAATAACAAAGTTTTTTTATTGTAATGATACAAGGAAACAAGAATAAAATCCCTTGTATATGGAATATGAAAGAAGAAATGAATAATGCCGCTGACTGAAGGGGGGACTCAGTAACTGAAGAACTAGGAAAGCGGATCGAAAGGATTGAAGACTTATGTGTTTGCCTCAAGACCCTGGGAGTTCTTTATCCAGTTCTCTTATTTTTGTTTTGTTTTGTTTTGTTTTCTCATTTGATGGGAGGAAAAGATTTGAGAGAAGGGTAATCCAGGAAGCTGCTTTAACAACCTCAGAACTAGAATACTTTGCCAGGGAGTTGTAAGATACTTTGTTTTTGCTTTTACTTTTATTTTTGTTTTCTGACATTTGTTCCTGTTTCAAAATGTTCAATTAAAATATGTGGCAAAGAGATTCTGTTCATACACCCCATCCATTGCAATGACAGTTCCCAGCTTCAAACCTGCAAACCGACTTTTTTTTTTTTTTTTTTTTTTTGGAAACCAGTTTGTCTCCTAATAGCATTTGGTTGCTTTTATCTCCTTACTTTTGATTTTAAAAAATGTTTCTCTCCTTCTATGTGAAATTTCATTTCAAAAAGAAGACTGATGGCAGGCATTGAATCTGGAAGCTCTTCCACCCAGAGTGACAAAAATAAAGAGTGATGCTGAAAGCTGCACTGCATGAAATCCTCTCTCTGTTGTCCGTTCTCCAAATCCATTACTGGCTCTAAAAGGATCTCCTGAGAACAGAAATTGTACATTGACATTGACTGGTGTTTATATAGCAATTAAGCCACACCTCATCTCCTGTATTTTCCAAATAGACAGCAGGGCTGTTTTTTTAAAAGTGAAAGAAAACATTGACAAGGATCTTACTCTATTAGATCATTTCCAAGGTCACCCATGACCCTATTATCTCCTGCTCTCCAGTAGCCTAAACACGGGATCAGAGGGTAGTACAATATCCTTAACATTGGCTTGTATAGGTGTGTTGCTGCTAACTTGGAGATGGCAGAGACAGGCTACTACAGATTTCTTTCATGATGCAAATGTGGGAGCCAGTCCTTTGTTACCAGCTGGTAAGGGAAGTTGGCAGATACATGAAAATGGAAGGACTGGCACATAGCAAACAAATGACCATTTAAAATGTTGTTATTCATTTAGAAAGTCTACAAATCAGACTATTAATGCTAAATTGGAGTGAAATCAGACCTCACACATAGTAATGAGCTTTGAAGTTTAGCGTGGAGTAAAGAGAGATCCATCATTTTATGTTAATGCAGGCAGGCCAGACAAGGCGAATGACAATGGGAAGATACACAAACTAGGTGAGCACCAAGAAAAGCTTTTACAAGTCATTCACAAGGAGTGCAAACAATAGTGAATGCACCGATTCCTTCTAAAGTGCTCCCATTCAATGTATTTCAATGTCTATGGAAGGAATAAAACACGTGTTTGAACAATTGCCCACAGTTCTCTTTGTTCTAATCACTTCCACAGAGGTTGAAGATTTATTGGCTAATGGGAAACCAGGAGGGGCATAAAGGCTTTTCTTGATTAACATGGGTAATGATGTCATAAATAGCATAAAATGTTTCTTTATATTTGATAATTCTCTGAAAATCTATTGTCATAGGATCACGTAGGCCCATCTGCAGCATCTTTAATCACATTTTAATGGTATCTCATGGGCAGTGCGTAATAGTGAGAGGTGAAGCCTACTAGGCTTCTGGGTCAGGTGGGGACTTGGAGAACTCTTCTGTCTAGCTAAAGGATTGTAAACACACCAATCAGTGCACTGTGTCTAGCTAAAGGTTTGTAAATGCACCAAGCAGCACTCTGTAAAAATGCACCAATCGGTGCTCTGTGTCTAGTTAAAGGTTTGTAAATGCACCAATCAGCGCTCTGTAAAAACGGGCCAATCAGCTCTCTGTAAAATGGACCAGTCAGCACTCTGTAAAATGGACCAATCAGCAGAAGGTGGGCAGGGCCAAATAAAGGAATAAAAGCTGACCACCTGAGCCAGTAGCAGCAACCCACATGGGCCCCTTTCCATGCTGTGGAAGTTTTGTTCTTTTGCCCTTCACAATAAATCTTGCTGCTGCTCACTCTTTGGGTCTGAGCTACCTTTATTACCTGTAACAGTCACTGCGAAGGTCTGTGGCTTCACTCCTGAAGTCAAGCAAGACCACAAACCCACAAGAAGGAAGAAACTCCGGACACATCTGAACATCTGAAGGCAGCAAACTCTGGACACACCATCTTTAAGAACTGTAACACTCACCACGAGGGTCCACGGCTTCATTCTTGAAGTCAGTGAGACCAAAAACCCACTGAAAGGAACCAATTCCGAACACAATAGCACTTCATCTCACCTCAAGAATGCAGAATAACCGAGTTTTCTATAGTAATCAGGCATTGTGCATTACATTCTTAATTCAAAATAACAAAGGCTAATATTTATTGAACCCTTACTGCCAGCTACTAGATACCTTACATATATATGTCATATTCACAACATTGTTATAAAGAGATACTATCTCATTTTATAAGATAAGAAACTGAGGCATGAGAGGATAAATAATTCACACAACTAGAAACTGGTAAAGCAGAATTTCAAACCCAAGCAATGTGACTTTAGAACTCATGTTCTTAGTTACTACATTAAATTCTTTGTCATTCATTACAACTTTATAAACTTCCATAAATCTGAAATTTCAAAAATTTGAAATGATTTGATTTTAATTTTCCAATATCATATTATCATTTAATACATCTCCAAATCATCCATGTTGCTTAACTGGGGTACATTGGGTCAGACATCTATGGCAATAGAACTGCACTCATCAGATTTGTCTGTAGAATCTGGGCTTCTTAGAAGAAACCAATGAATGCCTGCATCAACATCATCATCCCCACGACTATTCACCCAGCCGAAAACTGTGCTGAGCACTGGGTCTCATGGGGTCTCATGGACAGCTTGCTTGCGGAATTTATCCACTTTTAATGCACTTCAGATTTGAAACATAAAAAGCATAGTATCCTACAAATGAAATAAAGTTGTTAGAGACTTGTCGAATTTTACCAGGTACAGTCATCTTAGTTGTTCAGCAGGAACTCCTTTGAAAATTAAGCGTGTGGCCTGAGCCTTTTAAAGATGGTATGAACCATTCTTCCCTATCATTTCCCAGCCCTAATACCTGTAATGAGCTTCTCACAGGAACTGCATGCTTAATTGACTATCGGCAACATCGAACATTTGTCCTTTCTTAACAGAGGAATTTATGTTACTCTGGCTGTGTGCTTGAATGGATGACTTAATTCATCTCGACCTTGTTATGCTATTGATGCAACAGAAATACTGAGCCTTGGTGATTCTCTGCATAACTAAGCACAGACCAAGCACCTGAGGAGGGTTGGGGGGTTGTCGTCAAGATTTAAAGTGACTTAAGCTTTGTTGTGATTTCTACAGCTGCAAAGAAGCAAATTAGAGGTGTCGATGTCAGGGAACAGTTTTCTGGAAAGCTCCCCAGTGAAAAGTGGACAGCAGTGACCTTAAGCAGCCACAGAAAATAGTTGATCCTTTCAGTGACTGTTGGTAGCAGTTCTGCTACTGTATTTTTCCATTCCATGTTTAAACCAAGAAAAATAGGTTGGCATTAGAAACATACTGATACTCATCGACAAGTTGAACTTTTCTTAGTGATTTTATTTTTGTCTTTTTCTTCCTATTTGTTGTCCAAAAAACAATTAGAAGACAATTTTTAAAAGAATATTAATACTACCTATTTACCCAGTGATTACTATACCAAGCAGTGTGCTAGACATCACACACTGAAGAGAGAGGGAGGGTGAGGTTATTGTCTCAAATAACTAACTTGTTAAATTGTCTTGTTTAATCTTCTCAGGAAGGTTAAGAGTATGCACCCTCATTATCCACAATCATAGGTGAGGAAACTGGGGCTCCCAGAGAGTAAGTTACTTGCCCAGTTCCCAGAGGTAAAAAATGGCAGAGCCCACCTTGAAATCTTTGTCTGACTCCACAGTCCACTCACTGTCTGAACCATTATTGTTATCTCTCTGTACAACAAGGAATTTCCCATACAGTGGAGAAGAATATACGTTGAAGAATTTTTCTAACATTAAGGATTTTTTTAATTAATTCAACAATTATTAATACAGATACTATCACACGAAGGCTGCGTGTTTCATGCTGAAGAGATACAGTTGTAACTACAGCAATAGCTAATGATCATTGAGAACTTACTATGGGTCAAAAATTTTAATTTACTATTTCGTTTAAATCTTACAACAATACTGTGTGGCAGTTACTATTATTTTCCAAATTATTTTATTAAAAAATTAAAGATCAGATATTTTGGACCACTTGCTCTATGGCAATGAACAGGTAAGTTGAAAAATTTAGGCTCTGGGAGGCCAGAACCAAAGCTCTTAAATTTTAAATAAACAAAAGTCAGGAAGTGAGATCACAGACACATGGAACATCAGGAAGGTGGAACTGCATAAAACTGAGTGGACATTTGGGGAATGACTAATGTAGGGATTGAGGTCATAGTCTGATTTACAGATGGTCGTAGGCTTTTATAAGAAAGCAAATGGAACCATCAAAGGGTTTGTGCACAGTGGATATACATGATAAGGTCTATGTTTTACTTTCTTATGCTACCGACTTATAACCAATATAGCTTACACTGTGAGTTCTCTGTTCAACAGTGGTAATAGATTTTTATAACTTGTGACTCCTCTAACAGAGATTCACTTGTACCCATCTGTATTCATTAGAACGCTTATAGTTGCTTGTAGTAGGAATCCCCTTAAAGCCAGTTAAAGGAGAAAAATAGGCCAGGTAGGGGGGTGAGGCGAGATGTTACCGGGTTGGGCAACAGAATAGCCCATCACTCCCTTCAGACATGGCTGTCTCCAGATTGCTTAAAAGATGTCATCAGAATACATTTCTCATTCACTCATCTCCCATCTCTGCCTTGCTCTACAGGGGATGTCAAAGATGATCCTCAGGTATACCTGATCTTTGGGTTCATGACCAGAATGAGACACCTTCCCCATTTCTGAGTTCATATGAATACATGAGGAAGGATTCTGCGTGGGTCCTGCACCTCCGCTGGCCTGGTTTCCAGTTGAGGGAAATTCTGGTTGGCTAGGAGAGGTGCTTGAGCTTCATGGTCCCACTAGGCTAGGTAAGAATTGTTCCTAAAAGGAGAAGATGAGTTCTAGTCGCTTTTGAAATGGAAAGCTAGGTAGGCAAAAATAGCAGATGTCCTTTATAGCAATGCAGATGCCTGTGTGTTGTGATGGGAATGGCAAGAAAACCCCCACAACTCACCCCTTCTTCCCACACGGCCTCTCTTGGACAGGAATTCCCTTGTTAGTTGCTCCTTTAGGAGAAGGAATAGAGGGCACTTTGTAAAGCAGGAAGGCAGAAGCATTAAGCCATTATCACCTGCTAATAGTTTATCAGGAAAGAGTTTTTCAGATTGCCCATTTTATCTCCTAGTTTTGCCTGGAGCAGGCTCTAAGTAATACATGTTTCTGAAATGGTGGGTTCAGTTAATACTCTAAAGAAAGAAACAAGGTAAATGGACCCTTCAGGAGATTAATCCAGCAGTGTGGATGCAACAGCAGATGGCGGTGAATTCATAAACCTGGACTGCAGTTTGCCTCTAAGTTATGAGGGTGGCCTCAGGAGAAAAAAAGTGTCCCACACTGGAGGTAACAGTGATGACAGCTGACATTTAGTACCATGTGCCTGGCACTATGCTAAGCATGCTCCCTAAGTTATCTAATCAAATCTGCTTAGGAAAATTTTGAAGCATATACTTCTCTTCTCCCCATTACATGATAGAGGGAATTTAAATAATTTCATCAAGTTCACATAACTAGTGGATTGTGGAGCAGAGATGAACAGCCAGGACAACTTGACTTCAAAGCCATGTTGATGCTGTCGGGCTGCACTGATACAGGTGCTAAGGAGGAAATGCACACATTGGGCGGGGTGAGGATTCACATAGATAGAATCTGGATGTCCTTCCAACTGTGAGGCCCGTGAGTCCTTCAGCATCTTCAGGGCTTATCTGTGGCAGGGAATCAGACATTCCTTGTATGGTATGTGGCTTTTGCAACATTCCTTCATGGTTTCTCTCCCTGTTGTTGGTATTTATGTGTGCTGGCAACTTCCCTGTAAGAATATATCTTGAGCATGAAAAGATGATGTAGCTAACAGAAAAACAGGATAGAGGAAAATCACCAAACACTTGCTACCAATGCCAAATGAGGATTGGAGCCTAATCTACTGACTATTGCTGGGACACTCCTCGTGTTGAAGGTGCCTCAGGACAAGCCCTGCATGAGTACCATGACAGAGCAGTCACTGTGTCTGCAGGTGGAAATATAGCCCTAACCCCTGGGGACCTGCCTGTACACCACTGTGGAAGCTGCACTGACCTCACACCCTGTACTTTACCCTGCCCACATCACTAGTCACAGGGCTAGAAATTTCTGCTAAAAAAGTTATATCCTAGATTTAGGTGTATTGACCTTGGCAATCTAGCTAGAAACTCATGCATTTGCATCATCTTGCAATCCTACACCTTGTATTTTGCATATTAACACTTTATACACTTTCCCAAGGTCTAGCTATACCTGCCTAAACTCCCATTTTTCAGCTAGATCTGGAACCCTGGACAATTTTCCCAGAAACCAGCAGGTGATATTTAGCAGTTGAGTGAGTTTGATGTCATAATTAAGCAAAACTCACAGCCCACATTCCTGCCAAGCAGGTGCACTGGCTGTGCAAGCATCCATGCGTGTACTCATGTTGGACCAAAAGTTTGCACAGCATATACCCCAAGAAATACATATTGAAGACACACGAAGTAGCTGATCCCCACCGCACTCTTTAAACACACACAAAACAATTCTAGAGAGATTCAAACTTTCGAATTTTAAGTTTTGGATGAGAGTCCTTTCTGTATCAGAAAACCAAGAAACTAAACAATTAGTGATTGATAAATTTTATATGATAAAGTTCTAAATGAAAAAAAAGCAACCAAAAGCAGTAACAAAAGGATACTAACTTTTTTTTAACTGGCAAAGACATGGACAATTTACAAATATATGTATATAAATATAAAGATAATGCTATCAAAAATAATTAAATGAAATATTAATCAGCAATGTAAAGGAATAAATGACTCATGCATGCAACCACCATATATGGGTATTCATTATGCTAAGTGAACGAAGCTGCTTTCTGGCTAGGCACAGTGGCTCACACCTATAATCCCAGCACTTTGGGAGGCTGAGGTGAGTGGATCACCTGAGGTCAGCAGCTCGAGACCAGCCTGGCCAACATGATGAAACCCTGTTTTCACTAAAAATACAAAAATTAGCTGGGCATAGTGGGGCTTGCCTGTAATTCCAGCTACTCAGGAAGCTGAGGCAGGAGAGTCGCCTGAACCCGGGAGGCGGAGGTTGCAGTGAGCTGAGATGACACCACTGTGCTCCAGCCTGGGAGACAGCGCAAGACTCTGTCTTCAAAAAACAAACAAACAAACAAACAAAAACCCAGTTGATTTCTAAAGGTACCATATGATACCATTATAGAATGTCTTTCAAATGCCAGAACTGGAGAGATGGAAGCTTGGAGGAGGCATGGGGTGGGTGGTGGATGGCACTGTGAACGATGGCAGGAGAAAATTGCTTTGTGCTTCTCTGTACCCTGACTGTGGTGACCGTGGTGGTGGTTAGACATGCAATCGCATTGCAGGAAACACTGACCTGCCCCTATTACATGTACAATGGAGTGCATGGAAAAACTGGTAAAAACTAAATGGGATCTGGAGTCTAGTTAACAGCGTTATGGCAATGTTAGGTTCCTGGTTTTGATATCATATTGTAGTCACATAAAATGTCATTTTTGGAGGATGCTGGCTGAAAGGTTTATGGGACTCAGTGTGTGCATTTTTCCAATTTCCTGTGAGTTTGTATTCATTTCAAAATAAAAAGTTAATAAATTAAGACAGAATCCTCAAATCCAACTGAATTAAATAAATGCAAATGGAAACTGAGAGGTGCCATTTTCTATGTGTCACAATGGAAAAATCTGAGTAACAGTCACTGTTGGAAGATGTTATGGGTTGAATTGAGTCACCTCTCCCTTCAAGTACCTGTGACTATGACCGTATTTGGAAATAAGAACCCTGCAGATGAGCAAGTTAAGATGAGGTCATTAGAGTGGGCCCTAATATGATTGCATCCTTCTAAAAAGAGGTCATTTTGACACAGAAACAGAGACATACAGAGGAAAGACAAGTGATGACATGGAGAGGACAGGGCTCTACAAGCCAAGAAATGCCTGAAGCTGTTGATGTGGGGAGAGGGGCCAGGAGCAGATTCTTCCTCACAGCCTCAGAAGGAACCATCCCTGCTGACACCCTGACTTTGTACTTCTAGATTTTCAAGTTGTGATAAAATAAATTTCAGTTTAACCGCCCAGTTTGTGGTATTTTGTTATGGAAGCCCTAGCAATGAATGCAGGAGTATGGGGAAGGAGATCCTTTCCTAGAATGCTTGTGAGAGGAAGAAGTTGGTGCAACTTCTTTGGAGGGAAATGTGGCAATATTTATTCAAATATAAAGTCACATGTCAATTGACCCCGTCATTCTGCCTCTGACTAGTCACTCAAGGGATATAGTCATATTTTCCAAAGATTCATTTCCAAGAATGCTCATTGCAGTGCTATTTTTGATAATAAAACCCTAAAACAACCTGTGTCCATCTATTGGGGAATAGATAGTAAGTCATGTGATTCCATGTAGTGTGATACAGAGCTACAATTCCATGTAAGCACTTCAAAAATTTAAATGCTCTGGAGTATTGAAGTTTTAAAGCGATTTGCAGCAGACTTATTTGATGCTGAAACCTCCTCTGTGTTGACATGAGGCTTTTTAAAGTCTTTATTCATCCCAGTCAATGTAAATATTCATTTGTTACATTGCAGAAATAGCAGTGGCAGTTAAATAAGAAGTGCATCCCCATATCTTTCTAGGAATTTTATTATCATCTTTCTAAAATTTGGAAAATTGTGAATACTGAATTACATCTAACATCAAGGATTTGGGGCAATGGAACATAAGCTGATATTCACAGCTGTTGAAATGTATGTGATAAAAATACTGTACACAGCGCAGATTAGAAATATCTATCACCTTTGATATTACTAAGTGAAGTAATACCCTCAGTGTTAATATTAGGTAAAGAAAAAAAAAAGCAAGGGCATAGAATAGTATATGTAAAAAGTTATCTGGGTAAATGATTACAAGCACATAAACATAACTGAAAATATATAAAAATCTAATTATGATGTTACACTCTAAGTATTGAGATCAGTTCTGCCCTTATTCTCTGCCAAAGCTGTCCTAGTTAGCAATGTACTGAGCAAGGCAGACAGCTTTTTGGGGTCTGGCTTTGGCAGGAAGGCTGTGAGGGGCTGAGAACCTTGCTTTACTCCGCCTTGACTCTGGTTAACGTAACCTGATTTGTCTGTCAATACATAGTTTCTAAATAAATGTCTCCCAGGTACCAATGCATTGCATTTTGGGCAGATTAATGGAGATTAAATCAGCATCTTTAAAGAAGTTGATAAAGGCATCCTCTCTCCCTCCATCCTTCTCCTTTTTCCTCTGTTCCCTTCCTCCTGCCCCTCTTCCTATCTCCCTCCTCTTCCCTCAACGTCCTCCTTCCCCTGCACCTTCCTGTTCTTCCCCCTTTCCTTTCTTTCATCCCTTCCTCTCTTTCTTCCCTCTGTCCTTCCTCCATACCATCTACCCCTCCTTGTCTTCTTCCCTATCCCTCTTATGTCCACTCTCCCTCCCTGTCTCCCCTTCTCTCCCTTTCCTGTCTTTTCTTCCCTCCCTCTATCTCTTCCTTCCTCCCTTTCCCTCTTCTTCATTCCTTCTCCCTCCTTTCTTCCTTTTCCCTCTCTCCCTCTCCCTGCCTCTGTTCCCCAGTCAACACCTGTGCCCTGAGTGCACCCTTGTGAAACACTTGGCCCTGACCTTCACACCCGGAACTGATCGGGGAATAAGACAGTAATTGTGGGAGGCACAGCTTATGCTTCTTTCTCTGCTCCTTCTGGTTCCCTATTTAGTTCTTTTACAAACAGATTTCACAAGTCAGCTAAAATGTCACCTTTATTATAACTAAAACAAAAATCCTATGTTTCTGTGTTTGTATTATCTGAATGTGCAGATTTTCCTACAGCACCAGCTAAGACTTCTGTAAGAATCAAACTGGCCTGCAAGCTTTCTGAGGACCATTGCTAATCAAACAACCAGTTTAACCCTGGGAATCACTAGAGCTCTATGCCTGCAGCTAACTCCCCCAAACATGCCAACATTTCCTTCAAATAAATAGTCTTTGTAAAAATTGCACTTGAGAATCTGCACACCTCCCTGTGCTATACATCTATGACACCCTGAGCATAGTCCGGGACTTGCTCCCTTTTCTACCTTGTTGCCGAGGTAGCTTAGGGCACTGCTCTGACTCTGGCATCCTGTGAGAAACACCATGCTTCCAAGGCAAAATTGTCATGCTCAGTTCTTCTTTTCCTTTGCCCGCTAGAATCCTATGATTCCCGGAGTGAAGCAAAGCCCTCAAGACATCTGATCAGCAGTCTGCCAAGCTCTTTCTTTAAATGGCTAAAAGGATCAGGCTATGAGAGCCTGAAAGTCAAAACACCTTCAGATTTCATATCCGGTGTAAACTAAAAATAAAATCCTAAACTTCCATCACCCCACCAACTAAATGAATCTCTTTTTGGTCAGGAAAACCTGAAAAACTGAATTCTTAGGCATGGCAGGAAGGGAGGCTGGACATACCTCATTCAAACCCTGCTCTTTTGGAGGTCAAGCACAGCTGACTAGTATTAATGTTAAAACAGAGATCATGAGATGGATAAAATAGGCTCTTTGTGGCAATAAGACACCACATTATAGATAGGACCTAAGGCCATGCTAGGCAAGGGTTAGGTCACACCTGCAGGTCATCAGTTTTGCCATATAGCCTCCTTATCTCAAAGCATTCCTTTCTGCTGACTCCCAGATTTTAGACAGTCTTACTCTTTTAACCAATTGCAAATTTAAGAATCTCTAAATCCACCTATAACCTGTAAGCGTGCTCATCAAGATATCCCACCTTTTCCAGCTGAACCAATGTATACCTTCCATGTATTGATTTCTGTCTTTGTGTAATTCCAGCCTCCCTAAAATGTATAAAACCAAAAATGTGTGATCTGACCACCTCAGTACCACTTACTCGAGGCTTCTCGGGTTTGTGTTTTTCTTGGGGTCACAGTTACTCATATTGGCTCAGAGTAAGCCTCTAAATATTTGACAGAGTTCGTTTGTTTCTGTTAACACCAGCCTGTCAGTATTTCCTTCTTGGCTCCCAGACTCCAGTGATCTCTGGTTCCTGTAGGTAGGCTTTTCTGGGCTAGAATCTGGGCTATGAACCCTACATAAAAACGTTGCCTTAGGCCGGGCGCGGTGGCTCAAGCCTGTAATCCCAGCACTTTGGGAGGCCGAGGCGGGTGGATCACGAGGTCAGGAGATCGAGACCATCCTGGCTAACATGGTGAACATGGTGAAACCCCGTCTCTACTAAAAATACAAAAAAATAGCCGGGCGAGGTGGCGGGCGCCTGTAGTCCCAGCTACTCGGAGGCTGAGGCGGGAGAATGGCGTGAACCCAGGAGGCGGAGCTTGCAGTGAGCCGAGATCGCGCCACTGCACTCCAGCCTGGGCGACACAGCGAGACTCCGTCTCAAAAAAAAAAAAAAAAACAAAAACGTTGCCTTAGCTGTTATGAATGAGAACTCACAAATTAAAATGTCTAATTCTTCTCCCCAGTTACCTCTTCACCTATTTACCTATCCCTTTAAAGCTCTTCAGTATTTAGGTGTTAAAGAGAAACCTGGGGAGAAAGCAGACAAGAACGGTAGTTTGAAAGCTTGTGCTATTTGTGAAGTTGGCCAGACACAAAAGGAACTCAGGGTAGATTAGCAGCTCTACAAATTAACACCTGTAATCATTCCATCTTATTGTAAATAAAGCTTATTAATTGGAATGTAGGTGAAATACTATTATAAAGATATTGATGATGTAGATAGGATTGAATGTTGATTGACATGAAAAGAGGCATCAGCTTTCTCATACAGAGATTTACAGGGATTTGTCAACTCAAAGAAACCTGTGAAGTCTGCTGATCTCAGCCCTTCATTGTGAGGAGAGGAACCAGCTATCCAAAGAAAATGGAGGCCTCAGTAAGGAAGTGTGCTCAATGCGCCCCCAAGTGCCTGAGTTCGTTTGAACAGCCCTTCTGGAGCATGGTAATATAGTTCGTTTCTTAATGACAAATTATAAGTTGACACACTGCAGCATAATTTTCCAGAGTCTAAAATTTCAAACTTAGAGAACTTCAGAGAAAGGCAAGCATTTATTTTGCTGGAACCTCAAGGCACTTCTGCACAGCCTTCCTGGATGGTTCCCTCAGGCCTAGCAGAATCCTCTTTACACATCTATAGACTCTCATACATGCCTCTGTGCTGGGACTTAGCCATCACAGTCATGACTGCTGGTTAGACTGCTATTGGTGAGATTGTGCTGTATTGCCCGTATCTAATGCAGTACACCTGACTCGTCGTTCCTTAAAAAATAAAAAACATGTGATTGCTGAATAAATGAAGAAACTGCTGCCAGCCAGAGCTGCTGGGGTGCCTTCTCACAACAGGAAGTCTGTTGTGAAGCTGTTGTGAGGATGCCTGTTTTCTTAATAAGAGTTTACTGCATAGATAATGTAGAGAAATGAGCCCACTTTTAAATCTTGGCATAGTCCCTTGCATCTGTCACCTTGGCAAGTCACGTAACTACTCTGAGCCCCAACGTCTTTATTTGTTAAAAATAAAACAGGGAGTAATGACATTATTGTTGTTTAAAAAAAATGAAGTTCATGACAGATTGTTGTAAAGATTAATTTTCATGAAGTATGTAAAAATTTCTAACAACTGCCGGGCATATTTTCAGTGCTCAACAAATAAATCTCAGTAGAATCTGAATCTGAATGTTCCTTCCTTTGGATAATTTATTTTTTCCTTACAGGAATGCAGCTTTGATTACCTCATGAAACTTAGCAACACAATACTATTTTTTGAGGAAATACGCATTATAAATAACTTAATGGAAGGCACTTCTTCTATAAAGCATATTAAGTGATTCCCCAGCTACACAAAAGGGACACTTGCTTCTAAAACCACCTACACCAGGCTGAGGCCACACTATATCTTCCTAAAAGGCGTGCGCAATATAAAAGTGTCTCTATTTTGAAGATATAAAATAATACAAAGAAAAGGGAAGTAAGCATTCTAGGGTCACACAGCAAACCGGTGACAAAATCAGGAAGATAATTGCATTCTGAATTCATGGACCAATGCTCATCTCTTTTATTTATCTTGGAGGTGAAGTTGGAGTCCAGGTGTGATAAGATGATTGATTCTGTTTTTCTTAGCACTGGAAAGGAATGCCAGAGAAATGAGACATATCCGGGGTTGTGTCCTTAATTCATTTGCCTTTCCTTACTTTGTTCCTCTTGAAACAAATTAAATCTGTAATTTTTTTAAAGTTGTCATTACAATATGAATGTATTTATTCCTTCTCCTCTTCTTCCTCTCTCTTTTGATTGCTTGAAACCACATAAAAACAAGCAAATGTGATGGTGATTAAGTCTTGGCAGAACATATTTAGTTGATGTATTGATTCTAAGTTGCTATCAGGAAAATAATTAAACTAAGATTTCACTGGTGATTTTCTGGTCTGCTAGGTGTGAAGGACATTTATTTGCATTAGTAGAAAATAAAGTTCTATGCTGTTACATAAGACTGGATATATCTAATTTTTTTTTTTAAAGGGATAGGTTTACTTTTCATTTAAAACAATGAGAAAATTGCTACTCAGCAAACAATTTATTTTAAGCCAGTGGGTTTTAAACGTCAAGCAATTGCTTTTGTTCTTTGTTTTCTTTGTAAGTTCAGCATTTAAATGTTTTCTCTTCTTTTGTCTTACATTTTCGTTGGAGTTCATGTTGTGTTTCTTTTATTATCACAGGAGCTGCAAATATTTATTTTTAATATTCTAGTCTCAGAATAAGAAATTATATTCAGCACCATGGCAAGCACACTTACTTAGCATAAGAATGCATTCTATTTTAAAAGCAATTGCATAGGCAACAGCAGCACTGGAGCTAGAATAATTTATTTGGGGAAACATGGCTATATGATAAAAACACTCAATGCTGAATTATTGGTATAATCCTGGGATCAGGATGGTGGCTTCTTCTGTTTGCTTTTCTGTACCTTTGTCTGCCAAGGTCATATTGTAGTCATATCTTGAATCTTTAGCATCCTAATGCATTTGCATTTTACCTATTTTCAGAAAAGAACTGATGTTGTGCTGTAAACATGTTATAATGCTAATGTCAGAGAAAAGACTCCTCTTCTTTTTTTCCTTGACAAGCTTTTGTTTGTTTGTTTGTTTCTCAAGTAGGGAAGGGAACAGATAATAGAAACAATATTTTTTTAATCTTTTTAAAAGAAGAACATGATTTATAAAAGGCATTTAGAGTTGCAAATTAGCATCAATGCCTACCACATCATTATTTTTTTTTTGCTTCCTCCCCCTTCCTCACCTTCCCCACTCACTACTATACAATTTTTAAAACCTTATTTCAAATAGGATTTGGAAGAAGGAGTAAGGAAATCTAAAATATGAATTAGTTTATTCACTAATTACAGAGTTAAAAAGTTCAGTGTAACTTCAAACTGAAAAAAAAAACATATATTGCTACTTCCAGAAAAGATGATGTTATTTTCTTAAGATTTCTTTTTTACAAATTTCCTATAGTAAATTATTCTTTAACTCTTCCCTTTGGAGTATAACATACATAAAATAAATGACTATGTCTGGAACGTCAACAGTCACTACAGTTTCCATGCCTCCATCCCTAGCAGTGGTGACCACTCTATCAGCATAGATTAGTTCTTCTTACCCCTCACTTTTGGACTGTAGATAGGTTAATCGTTTTTGTCCTCTTCTAGCCCCTTTGTGTCTGTGTTCTTGACTGGGGTATCCTTTTGTTCACATTGAGATTATCAATAAACAGCTTATTATCCTGCTCACTTTAAGTCACTCAAAGTAGAAACTTAGATTTGAATATAATTTGTAACCTGATTCCTCCGAGCACTGAGGTCTTACTACTGACGAAAGAGCTTTTTTGAAAGTAGTTATGTTGGGAACACTCCAAATCTTTTCTTCTAGCTATTTTGAAATATATCCTAAGTTATTGTTAAATATAGTTGTCCTCTTCCTGTTGTGCTGTTGAACACCAAGACTTATTCCTTCTGTCTAACTTTGGAATGTTCCTAACAGAAATCAATGATAAATGTTTGAGATGATGGATATCATTACCCAGATTTCATTATTACAAACTGTGTGCTTTTATGAAAGTATCACATGCACCTCATAAATATGTACAAGTATCATGTATTGATAAAGTCTTTTTAGGTATATCTTGCCCTGTGGTTCTATCAAAGATGGGATAGAAGATGGAGTAGCTCCTTTACTCACAGGTTCTCCCACTTAAAAAGTATAAAACAGGTTACAGCAGAATGAGCAAGCATAGAAAGAGCCTGAATGGTGGAAAGAAGAAGGTAGGCTGCCTGGTGAACTGCGGACTTGAGAAAAGACACCATGGCAAATTCCCTGGGTATTCCTTTTGCCACTCCTATATTCTAGAGAAGGCACTGAGGAATCTCCAGAACTACTAATAGACACACACACACAAAGTCCAAGAAAAGCCTGTTACCGTAGCCAAAGAACTTGGAAAAGGTTGTCCTAACAGAATGGAAATATTCATTGACAATATCTGCCATACTTCAGGCAAACACCAACAGAACCCTGGCAGACCCCAGGCTTCAGCGAGGCTGAAGGGAGCTTATTTCCCACCCCACCTCCCACTCACCTGTGCAAGCAGCAGCCCTCCAACACCCCCTCCCTGCAGACACAGGCAGTACTTTGATTTTCTCATGCCGGTGGGGTCAGTAGGATTCAGCACAGAGTGGAGGAGGCTCCATCCTCCACAAACAGCAGGAAATTTAGCCTGATGGAGGAAGGCCAGGCTGACCAGCACTCCACCCAACTCAGTGTCAGTAGGACCCAGTGGGAAGCTGAACGTGCTCACCTACCTGGTACTAAAAAGGGGAAGAGGTGGTGTGAGATGAAGCGGGTTGACTTCACTGCCCCATCTGTGTCATCAGTGGGCTCCAGTGAGGAGCTAAGCTTCTTACTCATACCTGTAGCAAAAAAAAAAAAAAAAAAAGAGAAAAAGTGTTTTTTGAGTCAGTCTTCAGTGTCCTCCTTCGATGGCATCAGTGAAACACAGCAGAAAGCAGAGGAAACGCTCCCCCGGGAGACAACAAGCAGTACCAGTTGGTGCTCATTTTTGCTGGAAAGATAAAGTGTCAGTGATGCCTGGGGAGAACTTTCACTCCACGCATCTGCAATAAGGCAATGTGAGTTAGTGCTCCGTCCTGGTATTTATGGAGCCCAGTGAAAAGCAGAACATGCTCACATACCATGTTTTTTAACTACACTTCAACGAGGGGATTCTTTGGTTGATCACTTAATTACTTGAATAGTATTCAAAGTTCAGCATACAATGTAAACCATTCATCCTATCAAGAACCAACACAATTTTAACGAGAAAAGTCAATTAACAAGTGACAACACTGAGAAAAATCAGATACAGTAGTCTCACTATGTCCATGAGACATGTTCCATGACTCTCAGTGGATGCCTGAAACCTCAAATAGTACGAAGCCCTATATAGTATGGATTTTCAATCTGATACCAAGATCTGCAGACAGGTAGTGTATGCAGCATGGATACACTAGAAAAAGGGATGATTCACATCCAGGGCAGGGAGGAGCAATACAGTACAAGATTTTATCACATTACTTAGAATGGTGTGCAATTTAAAACTTATGAATTGTTTATTGTTGGAGTTTTCCATTTAATATTTTCAGACCACGGTTGACCACGGGTAAGGGTAACTGAAACTATAGAAAGCAGAACTGTGGATAAGAGGAGACTATTATATTGGAATGATCTGAAAAGAGTTGTTTTTTTTTTTTTTTTTTTGAGACAGAGCCTCGTTCTGTCGCCCAGGCTGGAGTGCAGTGGCGCAATCTCAGCTCACTGCAAGCTCCGCCTCCTGGGTTCATGCCATTCTCTGGCCTCAGCCTCCCGAATAGCTGGGACTACAGGCCCCCGCCACCACGCCCAGCTATTTTTTTTTTTTATTTTTTAGTAGAGACAGGGTTTCACCATGTTAGCCAGGATGGCTTTGATCTCCTGACCTTGTGATCCATCTGCCTTGGCCTCCCAAAGTGCTGGGATTACAGGCATGAGCCACCACACCAAGCCTATCTGAAAAGAGTTTTAAAGTAAACACTGTAAAACTACTTTAGCAAGAAACTTAAAATTGTCTGGAAACATATGGAAAAAAAAAATTTCAACAAAGAAATAGAAATTACCAAAAATAACTAAATTAAAATTATAGGACCAAAACTGCCATAAAATAAAACACTTGATGGATGAGCTCATTAGTAGAGTAGACATGGCAGGTGATAGAATCTGTGAATTTGAGGACAAATCAATTTAATTTATCCAATTTGAACAACATAGAGAAAACAGACTGAAATACAAAATTATTAAACAGAGACATGGTGTATTAGTCCGTTTTCACACTGCTATAAAGAAATACCTGAGAGTGGGTAATTTATTTAAAAAAGAGGTTTAATCGACCCACAGTTCTGCATGGCTGGGGAGGCCTCAGGAAACTTACAATCATGGTGGAAAGGGAAGCAGGGATGTCTTACATGGCAGCAGGTGAGACAGGGTGTGTGAAGGAGGAGCTGTCGAACACAAAACCATCAGATCTCATGAGAACTCACTCAACTATCATAAAAACAGCATGGGGGAACCTCCCTCGACATTACAGGTACCTCCCTCAACACGAAGGAATTACAATTTGAGATGAGATTTGAGTGGGGAAACAGGGCCAAACCATATCACCTAGGTTCCTGTGGAACATTCACAAGAGAACTGAATATCATTCAAGTCCCAGAAAGGTGATAATTAGCGAGACTGAAAAAGCAATGAAATAATGGCCAAACACTTATAAGAACCTGAGTGAAATTTAATGGAAAAAAGCTGAATGTTTTTCTCCTCAGATCAGGAAGAAAACAAGGATGTCTGTTCTCATTACTCTTATTCGGCTTAGGACTGGATGTTCTACCAGAGCAATACAAGGGGAAAAGCATAAAAATAAGAAAACTGTCACTAATTGCTGATGACCCAATGAGGAAAATCATAAAGAATCTACAAAAACATCTCTAAAATCAATATGTGAGTCCAACAAGTTCACAAGGTACAGATCAACACATAGAAACATTCACCTTTTAATACAACAAATATGTGGAAATCAAAATGTAAAATACAATACCATTGTCTTAGTCCACTTGTGTTGCTATAAAGGAATAGCTAAGACTAGATAATTTATAAAGCAAAAGGACTCATGATTCTGCTGGCTGGACGATTGGGCACCTGGTGAAAGCCTCAGGCTGATTCCACTCATGGCAGAAGCCAAAGGGGAGCCAGAGTGTGGAGATCAAATGGCCAAACAGGAAGAGGGGAGGAGGAGAGGGAGGGGAGGGCTAGGCTCTTTTTAGCGACCAGCTCTAACAAACTAATAGAGCAAGAACTTAACACTATGAGGACAGCACCACGCCATTCATGAGGGATTCACCCCATAACCCAAACACCTCCCACTAGGCCCCATCTACAATATTGGGGGTCAAATTTTACCATGAGGTTTGGAGTGCAGTGGCGCAGTATCAGATCATTGCAACCTCCATCTCTTGGGTTCAAGTGATTTTCCAGCCTCAGCCTCTCAAGTAGGATTACAGTTACCCACCACCATGCCAGGCGAACTTTTGTATTTTTAGTAGAGATGGAGTTTCACCATGTTGGCCAGGATGGTCTTGATCTTTTGACCTCATGATCCGCCTGCCTCAGCTTCCCAAAGTGCTGGGATTACAGGTGTGAGCCATCGTACCCGGTCAAAATATATATATTGATTGAAGCATTATGTAATAATTTATTTCTAAGTTTATATTATTAAACTCTTATTGATCTTGGCATTCTCAAAACTGTTAATTCTGTAAATATACTACTCAATAGGAGTGTGCTAAGAGCATATTATTTTGGAGAACAATCAAAATCTGCAATTCACATAAGCATAAAAAGTATATTTTTTGGTTTAGAAGTCCAACAATAAAGAAACATGGTTTTAATTTAACTGAGGCTTCCCAAACTCTTTGTACAAGACAGTTATTGTCTAACATTCCTTAAAACTAGCATTCAACAGAGTGCATACTTACAAATGCAGTTTCACCCTGTTTTTCTAAATAGCATGACATGTATTTGAATTCCCACTAAACTGAAACAGTAATATGTGAGAATTCTGGTTCATAACAAATTTATAAACTTTTCATTGAGGCAATTCCTTCAGGGTGGGAAAGGCTGAGTAACATCATTGCAATGGCTTTTACATACCATAGCTTAATGTTTCCATTTCAAGTAACTACTACTATATGTTTTTTGTATTTTCTCTTAGTGATATATGGAGAAAGATAAAATAAGAAAAGTTAAAAAGCAGACAATTGAGAGAGAGAGAGAGAAAGAAATATTCTTCTTTGGGTCAAAATGGAATAAAGAAACTGGATTTACCATCCTGACTTAAATGTAAACATAACCAAAACATATGCAACAACAGCTCGCAGATGTGGACTACAGTCAGCACACAGCTGTGATTCCTAAAGTTTTCAGGCTACATTTCAGGGAGGGGGCATCCAAATAGAATCCAGCAGTTTTGCTGAATTGAAATCAGTGATCTGGAAGAGCTGGCAATGAGAAATTGTGGGAAAAAAATAGAAGAGAGAAGGTAGCTGCACAAAGACAGAGAATTAGAATGCCCTGTGACACTGAGTGTTGATATGCACTGCATGAGAGGGAAATATCTAAGACCAAAACAAAAAAAAAAAAAAAGAAAAAATGTAGACAGAAAATTTTCTGGAGATCAACCAGAACTAGTAATATTTCACATTCCCACTTGTCAAAATGGAAAGACCTCATAATATATGGGGAATCAAGTAGAGTCCTCCAAAGCACACCACCTGGGGAAAAATTAGTCCCAGGCTAAAGGTTGCCTCAGGCCCATTCTAAACACTTAAAACCAAAACAAAAATCCAACACTATTTATGCAAATACAGCAAAATCTAGGAACCAACAAAGTAGAATTCAGTGTTTGGTATCCAGAAGAAGAAGAAAGAAAAAATTACCAGGTATGCAAAGAGCAGAAAAATAGAACTCATAATTAGGAGAGAAAAATCAACCTATAGAACCATATCAAGAAATAAGACATGATGGAATTAGCAAACAAGGACACTAAAACCACCATTATAAATATTGTATAGTCAAATAAATAGCAGAAAGAATGACCACAATGAGAAGAAAAATGAAGATACAAAAGCTATTTAGAGATTCAAGACATGAAAAATAAAACATCTGAAATGTGTGTATATATCTCTCATATATACTATGTATGCATATATATGAGACATATATACCATATATAATCTCCATATACAAGTGTATATATAATACACACGGAACTATATCATATAAAATACATGTGTACTTATGCATATGATATATATCATAGTACATAGTATGTATCATTGTGTACGGAATTGGTGGGTTCTTGCTCTCACTGACTTCAAGAATGAAGGGGTAGACCCTCGCAGTGAGTGTTAGTTTTTAAAGATGGTGTGCCTGGAATTCCTTCCTTCTGATGTTCAGACATGTTAGGAGTTTCTTCCTTCTGGTGGGTTCATGGTCTCACTGGCTTCAGGAGTGAAGCTGCAAACTTTCCCGGTGAGTGGTATAGCTCTTATGGTAGGGCATCTAGAGTTGTTCATTGCCACCAGCTGGTTCGTGGTCTTGCTGGACCCAGGAGTGAGGCTGCAGACCTTCACAGTGAGTGTTACAGCTCATAAAGGCAGTGTGGACCCAAAGAGTGAGCAGCAACAAGATTTATTGCACAGAGCCAAAAAAAAAACCAAAAAAAAAAAAAACAAGGCTTCCCTAGCACAGAAGTGCACCCTAACAGGTTGCCAGTGCTAGATTGGGCAGCCTGCTTTTATTCCCTTATTTGACCCCACCCACATCCTGCTGATTGGTCCATTTTACAGACAGCCGCTTGCTCCATTTTAGAGAGCTGATTGGTCTGTTTTGACAGGGTGCTGATTGGTGCATTTACAATCCCTGAGCTAGACACAGAGTGCTGATTGGTGCATTTACAATCCTCTAGCTAGACATAAAATTTCGCCAATTCCTCCCCCCACCCCCACTCAGGAGCCCAGTTGTTTTCACCTAGTGGATCTTGCGCCAGGGCCATGGGTGGAGCTGCCTGCCACTCCCGCCACGCTCCTGCACTCCTCAGCCTTTGGGTGGTCCATGCGACCGGCGCCGCGGAGGCTCTGGGACGGGTGCTTGGGCATGGCGGACTGCGGGTCCGGATCCCTACCCTTCAGGGAGGCTGCTGAGGCCCCGCGAGAATTGGAGCGCGGTGCGGGCAGGCAGGCAGTGCCTGAGGAGGACCTAGTGCAACCTCCTCAGCTGCCGGCCCGGGTGCTAAGCGCCTCACTACCGGGGGCGGCGCCCAGCTGCCGCTCCGAGTGCGGGGCCAGCCGAGCCCGCGCTCACCCGGAACTGTCGCTGACCAGGAGCGCCGCGCGCAGTCTGGGTTCCCGCCCGCACCTCTCCCTTCACACCTTCCCGCAAGCAGAGGGAGCCAGCTCCGGCCTCGGCCAGCCCAGAGAGGCGCCCCCACAGTGCAGTGGCGGGTTAAAGGACTCCTGGAGCATGGCCAGAGTGGACGCCAAGGCGGAGGAGGTGCCCAGAGCCAGCGAGGGCTGCTAACACGTTGTCACCTCTCATCATCATGGGTGTATGTATCATATGTATATATGTCATATATATGTAATATAAATGTTTTGTGTGATATATGTACACACGTGTACATGGTATGTAATTTCGTATAAGTATACATTTGTATATATGTAATATGAACCTATATTCACATACATGTATTACATGTTATAATTGTATATGTATTCTACATATATACATAGAGATCTACATATATACATATGTATACTACATGCATACATATAACTCATATATATAGGATAAGAACAGATTTGATATTACAGAAGATCAGTAAACTTGAAGACAAGAATAAAAACTGTCCATAATAAAGTACAGTGAGAAAAAAGGAGTAAAGAAAATTTAGATCACTAGGGACTTACAGAGAAGATTAATGTAGACTCACATATGTATGATTGAAGCCCCCAAATGAGAGGAGAAATTTGGGAGAAAAATTATTTGAAGTAATAATGTCCAAAAGTTTGCAAAATTTGATGAAAATTATAAACCTAAAAATCCAAGAAAATGACCTCAGGCGAAATAAACTTAAGGAAAACCACCGAATCCACATGATAATCAAATAACTTGAAATGAGATAGAAGGAAATACACATTGTGCACACAGAGGACCAAAGCTTAGAAGATGTCAGGAACTATGAAAGCTGAAACTTGATGGAGAGATATCTTTAAAATACTCAACAGAGGGAAAAAAAAGAAAAAACCTGTGAACCTAGAATTCCTTAACAGTAAAATAGCTCTCAAAATTGAAGACAAAATAAAGGCCTTTTTTTAAAATCACGAAGTGAGACATTTCATTTCCAGTGGCCCGCACTATAAGCAATGTTGAATGAAACTGATCAAGAATAATTAAAATAATATCAGATGGAAATTTGGACCAATAAGAAAGATTAAAAAGCACTGGAAATAATACACATGTGAGAAATACAAAATATATTTTATTATTCAACATATTTAACAGATAATTGATCATTTAAAAAAGCTTAAACTAACCAGGTGCAGTGGCTCACGCCTGTAATCCCAGCGCTTTGGGAGGCCAAGATGGGCAGATCACAAGGTCGGGAGTTTGAGATCAGCCTGGCCAAAGTAGTGAAACACTCTCTACTAAAAATACAAAAATTTAACCAGGCATGGTGGCAGGCGCCTGTAATCCCAGCTACTTGAAAGGCTTAGGCAGGAGAATTGCTTGAACCCTGGAGGCAGAGGTTACAGTGAGCGGAGATCACAGGAGATCACGCCTCTGCACTCCAGCTGGGGTGACAGTGTGAGACTCCATCTCAAAAAAAAAAAAAAAAAAAAATTAAAAAACTTAAACTAAAAATCTATGTTTATAGCACAATGTATTTATAAAATATCACACACACACCACATGCATACACATATATGAATATGTTTCTAGCAAAAGTAAAAGAATGTGCAAATAACAGAAGGAGGTAATAGAAGTATATTATGCATAACGTGGTATTTTACCTTTTTTGGTAAATTGTGATAATTAAAGATGCATCTTGCAAACTTTAGAGTGACTATTATATAATAAAACAATCAGATATTGTTTATCAGATGTATCTAATAAGCCAATAGTGAATAAGAAATCTAATTATTAAAAAAACTATACAAATATAAAATCTCAAAAATCTCAAAAAGAAACAGAAAAGACATAAAGGGAAAATGATGGATAAACAAAGTCAATGTGACAATAATGATAGTCTGTATATAGTTTACATAAAGAAGAAATCAGAAAAGGGGTAAAATTTTTAAGAAGTAATAACAATACTAAATGTGTATTTCTCTAATAATAGCATTTCAAACTACAGGAATCAATAACTCGTGGATTAACAACAACAAAGAAACCAAGCAAATAAAACAGACAAATTTTCAATTATAGCTAAAAAATCCTCTTTATTCTTGTCTACTCTTATAGTAATTGATACAGCAATTCGAGAGAAAATTAGTAAGGATATAGAACATTTGAACAATTATATCAACCAAATAAACCTACCTGATACTATGGAAAACTCCATCATGTAACCACAGATTAGATATTTTCAAGAGATGAGGAAGCTTCATGAACGTAGGTTATATTTTGGGCCATTAAACAATATTTAACATTTTCAAAATCAGAAATCACATTAAATAAGTTATCAGATTGCAACAAAATTCAACTAAAAAGTCAATAAATGAAAGATGTATATAATTCATAAATGTTAAAAACTGAACACAGAAGTCAAAAAGGAAAAGAGTAATTACATTGATTGATACTAACATGACAGCATATAAAAATATGTGAGATGAAGTTAAAACAGTGCTTAGTGGGAAATTTATAGCACTAAATGCAAATATTAGGAAAACATAATGTCTCAAGGCTATAACTATATGTCGATGCAAAAGTAATTGTGGTTTTTGCCATTACCTTTAATATTTCCTAGTTACATATTTCCTATATATTTCTAAGTTAAAGGACTAGAAAAAGAGCAATTTATGCCCAAGATAGTAGAATAAAAGTAATAATAATGCTGAGTGGAAATCAATAAAATAGAAAATACCAATATAATAATAATGAAATAAAAAGACACTTCTTTGAACAAATCAATTCAATTGATAAAGCTTATCTAGAATGATCAGAAATAAAAATGAAATAAATTGCCAATACCAGAAGTGAAAAGGGGGACATCACTATCAATACTACAAACATTAAAAACTAACAAAAACTATTATTAACATTTATTTTAATTAAATATAAAACTTAGATAAAATGGAAGTATTTTTAAGATGCAAACTGCCAAAGCATCCCAGGAAGAGTCCTGTGTATCTATGAAATGAATGGGCATTCTAAATATAAATCTTCACACAAAGACATTTCTATTCTCGGATAAGTTAACTTAAATTCATTGAATATTTCAGAAAAAATAATGACAATTCTAAAAAACTCTTTCAGAATAGAATAGAAAGCACTTCCCAAGTATAACATTACCATTATTTTTAAAGAAAAAAAAAACACAGACTAATATCCCTTATGATAGTAGCAACAAATAATCCCGATAATA
Source organism: Papio anubis (assembly GCF_008728515.1). NCBI lineage: Eukaryota > Metazoa > Chordata > Mammalia > Primates > Cercopithecidae > Papio > Papio anubis. The sequence continues at coordinate 95,494,173 of NC_044989.1, forward strand.
TGTTAACCCATCAAAACAAAAAATACATACGAAAGATAATGCATAATGATGAAGTCGGAATTATTCCAGGAGTGCAGGAATGATTGAACAGTAGAATAGCAATATAATTTAGAATATTAACATTAAAATTTTAAAGTATGATCATCTCAACAGGTGCATAAAATGCATTTCAGAAAATTTAGCATCCATTAATGGTTTATTAAAAAAACATTTTCAGCAAATTAGTAAGAGAAAATGTCTTCAATGTAATGAGCATTTTGAAGAATCTACAGCTAACATATTACATAACACTGAAAACTGATTGTTTTTAAGATTGAGATAAAGGCAAAGATGGTTGTTCTCACTAATTTATTTAATGTTGTATTGAACTGGGGGTCCTAGCGAATGATATAAAGCAAGAAAAACACATGAAATACATGTAGATGAGAGAGGAATACATAAACTTCCTTTATCCAAAGATAATCATCTTATATAGAAAATACTAAGATACCTGTGAAAAAGCCAGCCCTAATAAGCAAGTTTAGCAAGGTCACCGAATTCCAAGTCCATGTACAAAAATCAAATATATATATGTGTAAATATACTTCATGTATATATATTATGTATAATGTGTATATATAATACATATAATGTACATGTATGTGTATATAGTATGTAACATAATACACATAAAATACGTGTATCATATATACACATATAAAAACAATTTAATCTCTACAACATCTACAATTATGTGTATATCTAATATATACACATAATTGACAGTTTAATCAAAAAACAAAACCATTTATAATGACAGCAAAAATATGTAATAGTACTGGATAAATTTAACAAAATATCTAGAAGACATGTATGCCTAAAACTACCAAGGATTGCTGAGAGAAATTTAAAGAGACCTACATATGAGTTACATAATGTTGTTCATTAGTTGAGAGAGTTGATATTGTTAAGATTTAAAGTGTTCCCAAATTAATCTCTAGCATCAAGACAATCCCAATCAAAATGTTTTTTTTTTTTGCAAAAATCAATCAGCTTATCTGAAAGTAATGTAAAATATAAAAAACCTAGAATAAAAATTGTATAAAAGAAGGACAAAATGGAAGAATTTTGCTGCCTGATTTCAAGATGACAGAAATCAGGACACTGTGGTGTTGGTGTAACATTACACTTATAGATCAATGGAAAATCACAAAGTCTAGGAATAAACACAAATTTGTGTTTAATTTTTTTACAAAATGCTAATGTAAATCAGTGGGTTATGGATAGTCTTTTGAACGTTGTGCTGAAATATTTTGATATCTGGATGCAAAAACAATATAACCTGTACTTTACAACTATACAAAATGCTGAGACAAAAAAAAAAAAAAAAAAAGTTGAATCATGCCAAACGAGAGCACTAACTGATGAAAGGCATTTGACAGAATCAAAGGCAAATGACAGAAGGTAGGCTTGGAGCACAGAGCCAGAGATCTTCTTTCTCTTCTTTTTTGGTTTCTTAGGACATGACATCTTGTCAACTTGGTCACAATAAAGTATGTTTACCAAAAGTATAATTTGCTTTGTTATTACAACTATGTAAGAACAATTCTTCTGATCTTGTCTGATTTCGCATATTTGAGGAGATGAGAGAAAGATGTTTGAGCTGAAAAAGTGAAGAAGTTGGCCAGGCACAGTGGCTCAGGCCTGTAATCCCAGCACTTTGGGAGGCCGAGGCAGGCGGATCATGAAGTCAAAAGATCAAGACCATCCTGACCAACATGGTGAAATCCCATCTCTACTAAAAAATCGCAAAAATTAACCGGGCGTGGTGGCATGCGCCTGTAGTCCCAGCTACCTCTACTTGGAAGCTTAGGCAGGAGAATTGCTTGAACCCGGGAGGTGGAAGTTGCAGTGAGCGGAGATCTCGCCACTGCACTCCAACCTGGCTACAGAGCAAGGCTCCGGAAAAAAAAAAAAAAAAGTTAAAAAAGTTATCCCTTGTTGAATTATAAAATAATTAACTAAAAATATTTTCTCCCATTCTATGGATTTTCATTTTACTTTTTAAACAGTATCTTTGAAGCACAATATTTTATATATTGAAGAAGTTCAATTTGCCTATTTTTTCTTGCTTGATTGTGCTTTTCATATCATATTTAAGAAACCATGCCTAATCTAAGGTTATCTAGATATATGGTCATGTTTTCTAACTAAATAGGTTTTAGTTTTATTTCTTGCATTTAATTCTTTGATTTTCTTGAGTTAATTTTCTATGTGTTGTTAAGTTAGTAAGTTCAACATCATTCCTTTTTACACAGATATCCAGTTTTCCAGCGCCATTTGTTGGAAAGAACTTTTTTTTTTTCCATTGAATTGCCTTGGAACCCTTGTCAAAAATCAATTGACCATAGATGTATGGATTCATTTCTGGACTTTCAATTCTCTTTTATTGGTATATATGTCTATGCATCTATCTTTATGCCAATACCACACTGTCTTGATTTCTGCAGCAGCTTAGTAAGTTTTGAAATGAGGAAGTTGAGTCTTCCAAATTTGTTCTTTGTTAAGATTGTTTTGCTGTTTTGGGTCTCATGTATTTCCATATGAAATTTAGGATAACAGCAAAAGCAGCTAGAATTTTGATAGAGATTGCATTAAATCTGTAGATCAATTTGGGGAGTATTACCTTCTTAACAATATTAAATATTACAGCTCGTGAACATAAAATATTCTCAATTTATTTAGATATTTAGGTATTATACGAATTTTATTCTTTTTTATTCTGTAGTAAATAAAATTCTTCTCTTAATTTAATTTAGGATAGTTCATAGTGTATAAAAAGATAATTGATGTTTATATATCGATCTTGTATATTGCAACCTGGGGATTCATTCATTACTTATAAGAGGCTTTTTTTTGCAGCGAGGAGCACTTGTTGGGATTTCTTATATACAAGATCCTGTCTTCTGTGACTAGGAATAGTTTTACTACTTCTATTCCAATTTGAATGTCTTTAGTTCTTTTTTCTTGTCCATTTGCCTTGAATAGAACCTCAAGTAGAATGTTGAAGTAACAAGAGGAGATATTATTATCTTGTTTCTGCTCATAGAGGGGAAGCTTTCAGCCTTTCTCTATGAAGAATAATGTCAGTTGTGGGTTTTTCATAAATGGCTTTTATCAGCATGAGAAAGCATCTTTTTTAAACTTTTAAGTTCAGGGGTACAAGTGCAGGTTTGTTACACAGGCAAATGTGTGTCATGGGGGTTTGTTGTACAGATTATTTCATCACCCAGATATTAAGCCTAGTACCCATTAGTTATTTTTCCTCCACCTGTCCTCCATCCTCTGATAGGCTCTGATGTTCTCATCATTTAGCACCCACTTATAAGTGAAAACATGCTCTGTTTGGTTTTCTGTTCCTGTATTAGTGTATTGTTAAGGATATTGGAAGTATCTTTTTATTCATAGTTTGTTGAGTGTCTTTATAATGAAAAATTATTGTGTTCAATTAAATGACATTTTTGTCTTTGTCTATTCAAATGATCATGTAGTGTTTGTCCTTTATTTTATTAATATGGTGTGTTACATTGATTGATTTCTGTGTATTGAGCCACTCTTGCATCTTTATGATAAATCCCACTTGATCGTGGTTTGTAATAGCTTTTGTATGTTGCTGGATTTTGTTTCTGATATTGCATTGAACATTTTTGTATCTATATGCATAAGGGCTAATAGTCTGTAGGTTTATTTGCCTGTAATATATTTGCCTGATCTATTATCAGGGTAGGAGTGGCCTCATAGAACCTGTTACAAAAAGTTCTCTTGACTTCTATTTTGAGAAGAGTTTTTAAATAATTAGTGCTAATTTTAATTAAATAAATTAAATAATTTATTAGTGAAGCCGTCTTGTCCTGGGGTATTGTATTTCTGTGTTTGTTTGTAAATGTGTGTGTGCTACATTTAATTTAGTAATTTCATCAGTTTACTTTTAAATCTCTATTTGTATTTTTCATCTGTTTTAGGGTCAGTTTTGTGGTTAAATTTCTTAATTTCATGTATATTATCTAATATATTCACACAAAAATGGTAATAATATTTACTTATAATCCTTTTGGTTTTTTAATGTCAGTATTAATGTGCTTTTTTCATCACTGATTTAATTTCGGTCTTATTTCTTGGTCTAGCTGAGGGATCGTCAATTATGTTTATCTGTTCAAAGAACCAGTTCATGATTTCATTGAAATTCTCGAAATTTTAATTCTGTGCTCTCATTATTATTTTTATCTTTTAACTTATTCTGGGTTTAGTTTTCTCTTATTTTTCTAGTATTTTAAGGTAAGGATTTAGATTATTAATGTGTGACTGTTTTCATTTTTAACATGGGTGTTTACAGCTATAAATTTCCCTCTTGGCACTGCTTTAGGGATTCCTAAGGTTTTGTATGATGTATTCTTATTTTAATTGACCTCAAATATGTTTTAATTGTCTCTGTGATTTTTTATTTGGTCTATTGGTTATTTTTGAGTGTGTTGTTTAATTTCCACATATTTGTGCATTTTTCATATTTCCTTCTTTTTGCAGTTGAAAAATATCTTTTTATTATTTCAATTCTTTTTAATTTATTGAGGTTTGCCATGTGACTTAGGATATAATCTATCCTGGAGAATTTTTTTTAGCAATTGTAAAAAAACTGTTTTCTACAGTTGTTTGGTGGAATGTTGTATAAATGTCTGTTAAGTTTAGTTAGTCCAATGCCTTAATAAAGTCTTTTGTTTTTTGTTGATCCTCTGTGTAGTTATTCTATTTATATTTAGAAGTAGGATATTAATACCTTCAACTACGTCAAATTGTTTATTATTCCATTCTGTTTTGTCAGTTTTTGATTTATATATTTTGGGCTCTGTTTTTAGGTACATATATATTTATAAGTGTTATCCTGAAGTAATGACTCTTGTGGCATTGTAAAATATCCTTCTTTGTCTCTAATAACACCTTCTGCCTTTGAATATCTTGTCTGGTATTAGTATCACTTTTACTTTTCACATCTATTTTTGTTATTGTTTGTATAGTATATCATTTTTTATAATTTTACCTTCAACGTATTAACAAGTGTATCTCTTGTATACAGCATATGTTTAGATCATGTTTGTTTTTTCCTAATCCATTCTGTCATTGTCTGTCTTTTGGTTGGAGTATTTAATCCATTTACATTTAATGTAATTAAAGCTAAGGTAGGATTTATGTCTTCAATTTTGAAATTTGTTTCCAATGTTATGTCTTGTTTGTTTCTCAACTTCTTCATTATTGTATTCTTTTATGGGGGGAGGATTTTTTTGTTTTGTTTTGTTTTTGATATGGAGTTTGGCTCTTGTTGCCCAGGCCAGAGTGCAATGGTGCAATTTCGGCTCACCAGAACTTCCACTTCTTGGGTTCAAGTGGTTCCCCTGCCTCAGCCTCCCAAGTAGCTGGGATTACAGGCATGTGCCACACCACCCCTGGCTAATTTTGCATTTTTAGTAGAGATAGAGTTGCTTCATGTTGGTCAGGCTGGTCTCGAAATCTCAACCTCAAGTGATCTGCCTGCCTTGGCCTCCCAAAGTGCTGGGATTACAGGCATGAGTCACCATGCCCAGCCATTATTGCATTCTTTTATGTTAAATAGGTGTTTTTTTTAATGTACCACTTTAACTCACTATCATTTCTTCTACTATATGTTTTTAAAATTAGCTCCTTAGTTTTTACCCTGGGGATTACAATTACCGTCTTAATTCATAAAAATTTATTTCACATTAACACCAGCTTAATTTCAATAGTATATTTTTAAAAGTTCACATCTATATAACTCTGCTTGTACTTCCTATTTTCTTTCATTATTGTCGTATAAATTCCATGTTTATACATTGTATGCCTAGGAACACAAATATATAATTGCTTTATGTGATTGCTTTTAAGTCAAATAAAAGTGTTACATACAAACATACGTTTATACTTTGCTTTATATTTACCTACATACTTACTTCTACTGTTGACTTTTCTTCATGTGGATTCAAGCTATGTAGTTTTTTTTCATTTTACTTTAAGATATACCTCATGATGCTTTTTGTAGGATAGCTCTAATAAAGCAAATTCTCTGGGTTTATTGTATAGATATATTGAATTTTTCTTTAAGTTTTTTTTTTCCTTGAGGAAAGTCTTGCTCTGTCACTCAGAATAGAGTGCAGTGGCACGATCTTGACTCACTGCAACCTCTGCCTCCCGGGTAGCGATTCTCCTACCTCAGCCTCCTGAGTAGCTGGGATTACAGGGAAGCACCACCACACGCAGCTAATTTTTGTATTTTTAGTAGAGACAGGGTTTCACCATGTTGGCCAGGTTGGTCTTGAATGCTTGACCTCAGGTGATCTACCTGCCTCAGCCTCCCAAAGCTCTGGGATTATAGGCATGAGCCACCATGCCTGGAGTTGAATTCTTCCTTAAGTTTTAAAGAACAGTTTTACTGAATGCAGAATTCTTTGTTGATAGTTTCTGTTTTTCTTTTTTCTTCTCCTTTGATTTGAATATACCACCTCACTGCATTCTGGCTTCTATGATGTCTGACAGGATTTTGTTCAGGCTGCTTTGTACATAATGAGTCCTTTTTTCCTTGCTGTTTTCAAGATTCTTAGTCTTCGACTTTTGAGAGTTTAATCATGGATGTATTTAGTTGGTTATATCTTTGAGTTTATCCTACTTGCATATACTCTTGAGTTTTATGGGTGTGTATATAATGTTTTCAATAAATCTCAGGAGTTATTAGCCATTACATCTTCAAATATTCTTTCTACTTTCTTTACTCATCTTCATCTAGAATTCCCATTATAAATATATTGATGTATTTGATGTTGTCTCAGAGTTTTGTAAGGCTCTTTTTATTAATTTTAGGAAGCCCAGCTAGCTCAGTCAGTAGTGTGAGACTCTTATTAATTTTAAAAATTCTGTTTCTTAGACTGTATAACCTCGATTGATCTATCATATGTGTACAGATTATCTTCTCTGTCTACTTAAAACTGCTGTTGATTCCCTCTATTAGTATATTTTCCATTTCAGATACTAGATTTTCAACTGCAAAAGTTTAATCTGACTTTTTTTGCATTTCTGTGTTTTTATTGTTTATTTTTTTCTGTTCAGTGAGACATTGTGCTCATACTTTAATCCTTCAGATGTGGTTTCATTTTCTTTGACTATATTAAAATGTTCAAAGTCTTTGTCAAAGTCCAAATCTGGGCTTTCTCATGAAAAGTTTGTATTGTTTGCTTTTTTCTTATGTATGGTCTATACTTTCATATTTCTTTTTATGTCTCATAATGTTTTTGAAAAGTGGATTTTAAATTAATATAATATATAAATGTATTATAAAATACTAAATATAATATGCTATGGTATCATAAATATAATATAAATCAGATTCTCCCTCCTCTTCAGGATTTGTTATTGTTGCTCTTTGTTGTTTTTCCTGTTGTTGTTTAGTAACCTTTCTAAACTAATTCTGTAAATCTATGTACTTTGTTGTAAGTGGCTACTGACAGCATTATTTGGTTACTTTAGTAATCGTTTACTGAATGAACAGATTTGTTGCTGGTTTTGTTTGTTTGTTTGTTTAGTTACAAAAAACAATAAGCCTTGAGTTTTTGTTGGGAAGTTCTGCATGTGTGTTGGAACATGACTGCAACACTCAGGCAGTTTATAGCTCTGTCTTGCCTTCATTTCCTCTCCTTACAGAGTCTTGAGGCCAGTCAGATGTGAAAGTTTAGGTCCTCCTCTGGTCTTTTCTGAGGATATGTATGGTTCTGCATGTTAGAGTTACTTTCTGGATTTCCAGCAATGTGCCTGAACTTCTCAATGCCCACTGCTGGTATCTTATTCTCTAGTTTTTCCTTAACAGATTTTTCATTAGCTTATTTGTCCCAATTGGTTTCACCTCCTCAGGCAGCTGCAACATTAAACAATTGCTGCTGATTCTTTTTGCTAAACACCTCTGAAGAAAATACTATTTGTGCACAATTCAGCTAAGAGTCATATCAAATAAAATAAAGACCAGTCGTGGGATTGAGTTTCTACAAGGAAATGCCAGATAGGTCAAATAATACTAATCTCTGAGAATGGAGTTTTGAAAGAGCTCAATTTATACTGACCCCTCCATTGGTGCTAGGATTATGGTTTTCACTGTAGCTGTGAGTTGTCAAAGACACCATGAAGCTGGAGAGAGGGTTGGAAAATACAGCAAGATAAAATGCCGCAAAACTCACCACCCTCATTTACTACTTTAACAAACAATGCTTCCTGGATTCTTGCAAAACTGGTTAATCCCTAGAGTTCTGAAAAAGTTGGTTTTGAAATTTTTTGCAGGGTTCTCTTTGCTTTTATGAAGGTTAGGATATTGGAAAGTTTATCATCTGCCATTCCCAATGACATTACTGCGAATTGTTGTTAAAAGTTGATATAGGCAAAGATTAATTAATAGGACACAGGAAACAATATACATAAAAGAAAAAATTGACAAAAAGACATAATGAATTATTTTTTAAATTGCTCATTAAAACTCATCTTTAAAGAAACTAATAGTTAAGCCACAGGTTTGAAGATTAGAGACACACATGTATCTAACAAGGGCCTTTTATCTAGAATACTTTAAAAACTCAAAAAGATTAAAAAATGGAAAAAACACTTGAAAAGGCACTTCACAAAGGAAGATATACAAACAGGCTACAGACAACCAGTTCTTTATTTCTAAATGTCATTGTTAACTAAAAGGAAACATGTTTCCTTAGATAAATGCCTAATGCCACAGCTTGGACAAGGAACTTCTACAATGATCTTGGGACATCTTATTGCACCCAAAAGTGAAGATATGATGAATGGATAATGGTGACATGTCAAAGGGATACAGGAGCTTAAATGAATGGGATTGCACTGGCCAGTCCTGGAACAGTTTGAGCATAAATGTAAATAAATATAGTAATAGATTATTATCCTTTGTGTAGTTTTAAAAAATCCATTAATATATGAGACAAATAAGCAAAACAAATAACCATGTAAAAAATAATAAAGAACATTAAGCTCTTCCTTAGAGTATCAGTCAACCAACACAAAGAGATTAATGAGGTTAGAAAATTATCAATTTGTCTTACAACTTACAGGTGAAAATTTAATGTGAAACTAAATATTTACATGTCTCGATTTATCTCCCCATAAATTATTGAAAAGGAAAAATGGTAGCTGCATTTTAGAGAAACCTGGCCAACACCATCTTTACCAAGTTATCAAACTTCACATTACCAGCATTGGAAAAAACTGACATCATTTGCTTCTGAATAAGATAGATTCTGAGAAGGATGTAGTATCACTGTTATGCTATTGCTACCAAAAATGCAGAGTCTAATCATGAGGCAACCTCAGACAAACTCAAACTGAGGTACATTCTAAAAAATAATTGATGTATACTCTTATAAGATGTCAAAGTCAATAAAGACATGGAAAGGCTGATAAAGTACTTTGAATTAAAAGAGACTAAGGAGATATGACAGCTAATTGCAGTGTATGATACTACATTTGATCTTGGGCTAGGAAAATATTAACTATAAGAGACATTTTTGGGAAAACTGACAAAATTTAAATGGGGTAATGGGTTACATCATTATATATTAATCTTTAGTTTGTTAATTTTGCCAAATGTACTGACATTATACAAGAGAATGTACTCATTCTTAGGAAACACATACTAAACTATTTAGGAGTAAGTATGATGTTTTCAACAAATCATGCAGAAAAAATACATTATATATATAGAGAGATTCTTATGTGTATTCTACATATAGATATATATGAAGAATTGTAATGCAAATGAGGCAAAACATTAACATATGCTGACTATGAACAAAGGGTATATGGCAGGAATGTTAGTAAAAACCTAAGAAACAACTTGATGGTAACTTTTTAGTCTTCATCTTGCTTCCTTTGTCCTTAACATTCAACACAGTTGATCGTTCTTACCCTTGAGTTATTTCTTCACTTGACTTCCATGAACCAATTGTCACCTGTTTTTTTTCTTTATTCTTTGGCTGTTCTTTCTCTACTTTGTCACTTTCCCCCCACTACCCCAACCTGTAAACTTGGGTATTCCCCAGATCTCTTCAATTTCCTATCAACATTCATTCTGTAGGTGATCTCATCCAGTCTTATGGATCTATGTGCTGATGAGTCCCACATTCAGAAGTTGAGCTCCTGATTTTTCATTTTCCCCATACCACCTTAATTTCTAAAGTGTTCTTCTTTATCCTTATTAATGGCAAGTCTATCCTTCCAGCAATTTAGAACAAAACCTTGAAATAATTCTTGACTCCTTTTTCCCCCTTTCCCATCACATATCATAAAATGCTGTTGGTTATGCATTAGAAATACATCCAGAACTTACTTCTTACTATCACCTCCCACTACTAGCATAGTTTAAGCTACCACCATTATTTGCCTAAAATATTTCAAGTTTTTAAAACAAATGTATTTAGTATCTTTTTTTCTGAATATAGGGTCTAGCATGATCCTGTTAAAAGAGTTCTCATGTTATATCACAGTTCTGCTCAATATACCATATTACTATGTAAATAAATAAAAGCTCTTCCTATGACCTGCAAAGTTCTGCATGATGCTTCTCTGACCTCAACTCCTCCTCACCTTGTCATTGTTTCCACTGTAGCCAGCTTGGTCTCCAAGCCATGTCATGAGCATATGGGCATGCTGCTGCTTCAGAGCTTTTGCAGCAGAGCAGTCTTGCTCATTCCTACATTTCCCTTGGGTGCTTGCTGAGAGGTACCTTGAATGAGGCGTCTCCTGGTCACTGCAACTAAAATGTCAGTGCCCCACCAACCACTACAACACTTCCCAACTCTCTTCCCTGTCTTGTTTCTCTTAGCTGTGTCAAATATGTTTCTCTGTGTATGTGTGTGTGTGTGTGTGTGTCTTGTCTACTTTCTCACATTCCCATTCTAGCTATGTGTGGTAGAGATCTTTATGTGTTTCTTCACTGTTGTTTCTGTAGCACATAATAGGGATTAAAGATTAGTGACTAAATGAATATGAAATATATTTTTACCTTTCAATATTATGAATCTTATAATATTATTTACCTTCTAATATCCTGTAACAAATTGAATGTATAGTTTCTCACCTCCAATTATTTTATTACCAGATTAATAAATAGATTAAAAGCTATATCCTTTAAACAAAGTCTTCACAGGCTGGAGCGCAGTGGCACAATCATGGCTCACTGTAACTTTGAATTCCCAGGCTCCATGCCTGAATAGCTGGGACTACAGGCACACAGAATCATGCCCATCTACCTTTTTATTTTTTGTAGAGACGAGGTCTCACTATGATGCCCAGGTTGGTCTCAAACACCTGGACTCAAGAGAGCTTCCCACCTTGGCCTCCCAAAGTGCCAGCTTTACATATGTGAGCCACCATGGGTGGCCATGAACTCTTCCAATGACCCTTTTTCAAAAAAATGTTTCAACTATTCAGTGTGAGCCAAGGATGTGCCAGACATTTGCTAGATGCTATGAATAAAATATGACCAAGATTCAGTCTTTGTCCCCATGGACTTTATAGTCTAGTAGTAGATGAGACTCATAAGTAATATCTAGCCAAAAATAAAAAATTACTGTATTACGGGAGAATAAGAATATGGTACTAATTTCTTCAGTGCCAATGTATATCTTTTCATGTTCTTGTTCCTTGGGTTTTCACAACAATTGATGAAAAATGTAACACTGGATTTGAGTTTGTAGTCTTATTTTCCAACATGATGAAGTTGTCATCAAGTGTGAGATAATCAGGGAGACTCAGGAAGCAGTGGGTAACCCCAGCTAAAAGCAAACAGATAGTATATTGGAAGATGAGGTAAACAAAGAGAGCAAAGCATTAATGAATCTGTGCTTAAGAGTCAGCTATAAGTCTTTCGCATAATCCAATGAGAACTATTACAACAGTGTTACATATTTAAATCCTTTTCAGTCTTGCAAATAGAATCTATCTACAATAATTCTCAGAGACAACTTAGCAAGGTTTGTCAATCCCTTATCTGCCTTTCATATCTCTGTGTTGGCAGAAATTCCTCCTTGAAGGTCAGAGACTACTTAAGTCTGTAGTGGAGATCTTGCTTAGATAAATTGTAATTCTGATTTCCTTTTCTTTTTGGGATTTTGTTCTATAGCTTTACAAGCAGAGCAAGCAGAGCAAAGTTGAAGTGGTCATACCATGTAGGTATTAGTAGAAATGAACACAGGAATATATTTAAGCATACACATATATTTAAAAGACTCTATGCCATCTATGGGAATTGCTGGAGTTGCTGAAGCTGTCTATATGGAAATCCCCAAATAAGCCCAGTATTTTATATATTACTGTTACAGCCATGTGTTGCACTCTCCCAGTTGACCTAATAAAGACTAAACCGAGAAAAAGAAATACAGTAAAGCCAAATGTGCATAAACAGAGAAGAATGTAGGAGAGAAGGTCAGAAAAACACAGCTTTTTAGTAATTAGTGTTAAATTACCTGAGGCATATTTGCATGCAGTACGCTCATACTGATAGCCCAGCACTTCACTAATTTAACACTAGTTTATTCTCTGATCATGATTTTTCCCGGTCCTGAGGTTTTGCAGCTTCTGTGTGCTACTTTACGGATCTACATAAACATTCCTCATCCCATCAGGAGCTGCTTTCCCAGGTTGTACAGATCAAATTATTTTGGAGCCTGAAAGTGCATACATTTCCATTTCAGGCTATCAGGTGCTGACCAGTTCTTGCTGCTTCTGAATGGCCTTGATTTCAGATGTGCACAAATAAAGCAGTTTACGTGAGATTGTTGAAACTGCATTTGGCTCCCGGGCAAAAAATGAAATGCAGTCTCATTCTGTAATATGTCTAATGTCTAATTATTTACTGCTCACTTTCCTGACTTTATACTTCCTGATTTCTGGGGCACTCTGAGGGACAGCTAAAGAGACAATTGGTGCATATCCATGAATTCCCACAGTGTGTTGAACCAATGGGCCATCCTATGCTCATTGTCTTCTGTCAACTTAATGTTTTGCTGTGCTTGGGCTGCTGAAATGCTCTCTTCTGCTCACTCTGATAGGAAGAATGCACACTTCCAGAACACTAACATTGCCCTTGGCAAGCAGCCTCTTGGAAGCCAACAAATGGTCCCTCTGTCTTCAGTTTGGGAATGCTCAACAAAGCAGCGTCTATTGGTATTCAGCAATTAAGGAAAGTTGGAAAGCAGAATCGTGCTTGAAATGGCTGTTTCTTGCAAATAGCCAGTTGTTTGCAAGAAAAATAGGACACTGTGTCCTGGTTTTTAATGTAGTTTGGAGGAGACTTCCAGCTCATCTCACATGTGTC